>NC_092261.1:23337927-23348226 GCF_036320965.1 Panulirus ornatus
AAGCTCACATTCGCCTTCAGGCTCAGCTAATCCTCGTCCACAGGCGCAACCCACCTTCCCTTTCCAGCCGAGCCCACCCTTGCCTTCTTGCCCTGACCATACTCGTCTTCGGGCACATCCCACCATCGCCTTCTGGTCCATCCCACTTTTGCCTTCAAACCTATTTCTAGCTCTCCTTCAGGCTCTGCCCACTCTCGTCTTCAGGCCCATCCCACCTTAGCCTTTATATCAAGCTCACACTTCCCCTTCATGCCCCGCTTATGCTCGTCTACAGACCCAATCCACCTTCTGAGCCAACCCATGCTAGCCTTCTGGCCCTGCCCACCCTCGTCTTCAGGTACATCCAACCATTCCCTTCATGCTCATCCTACTGCATTCAAACCTAGTTCTACCCAGCCTTCAGACCTGTCCGACCATTGCCTTCAGGCGAGGTCTATCTTCACCTTCTAGCACAGACCACCCTCCATTTCAGACTCGGCTAAATACGCCTTCGGGTCCATCCCACCATCGCCGTCATAGAAAGCACAACCTCGCAATCAAATCAGCCCAGCCTCACCTTCAGGGCCAGCTTACCCTCGCCTTCAGGGCCTGGTCACCTTCGCCATCAATATATCCGTACATGCCTTCACCCTCTCAATCAACACCCTCCCATATAATTTCCCAGGAATAATCAACAGACTTATACCGCTGTAATTTGAGCACTCGCCTTTATTCCCTCTGCCTTTGTACAATGGCACTATGCATGCATTCCGCCAATCCTCAAGCACTTCACCATAAGCCATACTTACATTAGATGTCCTTAACAACCAGTCAACAACACAGTCACCCCCTTTTTTATAAATTTCACTGCAATACTATCTAAACCCACCGACTTGCCGGCTTTCATCATCCGCAAATCTTTCAGTACCTCTTCTCTGTTTACCAAATCATTCTCCCTAACCCTCTCACTTCGCACACCACCCAGACCAAAACGCCCCATATCTGCCACTCTATCATCAAACACATTAAAAAAGACATTCAAAATACTCACTCCATCTCCTTCTCGCATCACAGCTACTTGTTATTACCTCCCCATTAGCCCCTTCACCGATGTTCCCATTTGTTCTCTTGTCTTACGCACTATATTTACCTCCTTCCAAAACATCTTTTTATTCTCCTTAAAATTTAATGATAATCTCTCACCCCAACTCTCATTTGCCCTCTTTTTCACCTCTTGCACCTTTCTCTTGACCTCCTGCCTTTCTTTTATACATCTCCCAGTCATTTGCACTATTTCCCTCCAGCAATCGTTCAAATGCCTCTCTTCTATTTCACTAATAATCTTACTTCTTCATCCCACCTCCCACGCTTCTCATGCCACATGCATTGATTGATTGAGAGGGTGAAGGCATGTGCAGAGCATCAGATTGGGGAAGAGCGGTGTGGATCAGGTGTTAGGTGTTTGCTTTGAAGAATGTATGTGAAAAATACTTAGAAGAACAAATGGATTTGTATGTAGCATTTATGGATCGGCAGAAGACATACGGTGTTGATAGAGATACTCTGTGGAAGATATTAGTGTGTATGGTGTGGGGGGGGCAAGTTGCTAGAAGCGGTGAAAAGTTTTTATCGAGGATGTAAGGCATGTGTACGAGTAGGAAGAGAGGAAAGTGATTGGTTCTCAGTGAATGTCGGTTTGCGGCAGGGGTACGTGATTGTCTCCATGGTTGTTTAATCTATTAATGGATTAGGTTGTTAGGGAGGTGAATGCAAAAGTTTTGGAGATTGGCAAGTATGTAGTCTGTTATGGATGAGAGGGCTTGGGAAGTGAGTCAGCTGGTTTTCGTTCATGATACAGCGCTGGTGGCTGAATCTGGTGAGAAACCGCAGAAGCTGGCACTGAGTTTGGTAAAGTGTGTGAAACAAGAAAGCTGAGAGTAAGTGTCAATAAGAGCAAGGTTATTAGGTTCAGTAGGGTTCAGGGACAAGTCAACTGGGAGGGAAGTTTGAATGGAGAAGAACTGGAGGAAGTGAAGTGTTTTAGATACCTGGAAGTGGATTTGGCAGCGGATAGAACCAAGGAAACGGAAGTGACTCACAGGGCGGGGGAGGGGGCGAAAGTTCTGGGAGCATTGAAAAATGTGTGGAAGGCGAGAACATTATCTCGGAAAGAAAAAATAGGTATGTTTGAAAGAAAAGTGGTTCCAACAATGATATATGATTGCGAAGCGTGGGCTATAGATAGGGTTTTCCGGAAGAGGATGGATGTGTTAGAAATGAGATGTTTGAGGACAATATGTGGTGTGAGGTGGTTTGATCGAGTAAGTAATAAAAGGGTAAGAGAGATGTGTGGTAATAAAAAGAGTGTGGTTGAGAGAGTAGAAGAGTGTGTTTTGAAATGGTTTGGTCACATGGAGAGAATGAGTGAAGAAAGATTGACAAAGAGGATACATGTGTCAGAGGTGGGAGACCAAATTGGAGGTGGAAGGATGGAGTGAAAAAGATTTTGAGCAATCGGGGCCTGAACATACAGAGGGTGAAAGACGTGCAAGGAATAGAGTGAATTGGAACGATGTGGTCGACGTGCTGTTAATGGATTGAACCAGGTCATGTGAGGAGTCTGGGGTAAACCATGGAAAGTTTTGTGGGGCCTGGATGTGGAGAGGGAGATGTGGTTTCGGTGCATTATACATGACAGCTAGAGACTGAATGTTAACGAATGTGGCCTTCGTTGTCTTTTCCTAGCGCCACTTCTCGCGCATGAGCGCGGAAACTTGTCATTTCATGTGTAGCGGGGTGGCGACGAGAATGAATAAAGGTACCAAGTATAAATTATGTACATATGTATATATGCATATGTCTGTATGAATATTATATATATATATATATATATATATATATATATATATATATATATATATATATATATATATATTTTTTTTTTGCTTTGTCGCTGTCTCCCGCGTTAGCGAGGTAACGCAAGGAAACAGACGAAAGAAAGGCCCAACCCACCCACATACACATGTATATACATACACGTCCACGCAAATATACATACCTATAAATCTCAATGTACACATATATATACACATACAGACATATACATATATACACATGTACATAATTCATACTGTCTGCCTTTATTTATTCGCATCGCCACCTCGCCACACATGGAATAACAACCCCCTCCCCCCCTCATCTGTGCGAGTTAGCGCTAGGAAAAGACAACAAAGGCCCCATTCGTTCACACTCAGTCTCTAGCTGTCATGTAATAATGCACCGAAACCACAGCTCCCTTTCCACATCCAGGCCCCACACAACATTCCTTGGTTTACCCCAGACGCTTTACATGCCCTGGTTCAATTCATTGACAGCACGTCGACCCCAGTATACTACATCGTTCCAATTCACTCTATTCCTTGCCCGCCTTTCACCCTCCTGCATGTTCAGGCCCCGATCACTCAAAATCTTTTTCACTCCATCTTTCCACCTCCAATTTGGTCTCCCACTTCTCGTTCCCTCCACCTCTGACACATATATCCTCTTGGTCAATCTTTCCTCACTCATTCTCTCCATGTGACCAAACCATTTCAAAACACCCTCTTCTGCTCTCTCAACCACACTCTTTTTATTTCCACACATCTCTCTTACCCTTACATTACTTACTCGATCAAACCACCTCACACCACATATTGTCCTCAAACATCTCATTTCCAGCACATCCACCCTCCTGCGCACAACTCTATCCATATCCCACGCCTCGCAACCATATCAACATTGTTGGAACCACTATTCCTTCAAACATACCTATTTTTGCTTTCCGAGATAATTTTCTCGACTTCCAAACATTTTTCAAGGCTCCCAGAATTTTTGCCCCCTCCCCCACCCTATGATTCACTTCCGCTTCCATGGTTCCATCCGCTGCCAGATCCACTCCCAGATATCTAAAACACTTTACTTCCTCCAGTTTTTCCCCATTCAAACTTACCTCCCAATTGACTTGACCCTCAACCCTACTGTACCTAATAACCTTGCTCTTATTCACATTTACTCTTAACTTTCTTCTTTCACACACTTTACCAAACTCAGTCACCAGCTTCTGCAGTTTCTCACATGAATCAGCCACCAGCGCTGTATCATCAGCGAACAACAACTGACTCACTTCCCAAACTCTCTCATCCACAACAGACTGCATACTTGCCCCTCTTTCCAAAACCCTTGCATTCACCTCCCTAACAACCACATCCATAAACAAATTAAACAACTATGGAGACATCACACACCCCTGCCGCAAACCTACATTCACTGAGAACCGATCACTTTCCTCTCTTACATCCTTACATGCCTTACATCCTCGATAAAAACTTTTCACTGCTTCTAACAACTTGCCTCCACACTATATATTCTTAATACCTTCCACAGAGCATCTCTATCAACTCTATCGTATGCCTTCTCAAGATCCATAAATGCGACATACAAATCCATTTGCTTTTCTAAGTATTTCTCATATACATTCTTCAAAGCAAACACCTGATCCACACATCCTCTACCACTTCTGAAACCACACTGCTCTTCCCCAATCTGATGCTCTGTACATGCCTTCACCCTCTCAATCAATACCCTCCCATATAATTTACCAGGAATACTCAACAAACTTATACCTCTGTAATTTGAGCACTCACTCTTATCCCCTTTGCCTTTGTACAATGGCAATATGCAAGCATTCCGCCAATCCTCAGGCACCTCACCATGAATCATACATACATTAAATAACCTTACCAACCAGTCAACAATACAGTCACCCCCTTTTCTAATAAATTCCACTGCAATACCATCCAAACCTGCTGCCTTGCCGGCTTTCATCTTCCGTAAAGCTTTTACTACCTCTTCTCTATTTACCAAATCATTTTCCCTAACCCTCTCACTTTGCACACCACCTCGACCAAAACACCCTATATCTGCCACTCTATCATCAAACACATTCAACAAACCTTCAAAATACTCACTCCATTTCCTTCTCACATCACCACTACTTGTTATCACCTTCCCATCAGCCCCCTTCACTGAAGTTCCCATTTGCTCCCTTGTCTTACGCACTTTATTTACCTCCTTCCAAAACATCTTTTTATTCTCCCTGAAATTTAATGATACTCTCTCACCCCAACTCTCATTTGCCCTCTTTTTCACCTCTTGCACCTTTCTCTTGACCTCCTGCCTCTTTCTTTTATACCTCTCCCATTCGTTTGCATTTTTTCCCTGCAAAAATCGTCCAAATGCCTCTCTCTTCCCTTTCACTAAGAATCTTACCTTTTCATCCCACCACTCACTACCTTTTCTAATCAACCCACCTCCCACGCTTCTCATGCCACGAGCATCTTTTGCGCAAGCCATCACTGCTTCCCTAAATACATCCCATTCCTCCCCCACTCCCCTTAACTCCTTTGTTCTCACCTTTTTCCATTCTGTACTCAGTCTCCTTCCCAAGCTCACTTACTCTCGCCACTCTCTTCACCCCAACATTCTCTCTTCTTTTCTGAAAACCCCCACAAATCTTCACCTTCGCCTCCACAAGATAATGATCAGACATCCCTCCAGTTGCACCTCTCAGCACATTAACATCCAAAAGTCTCTCTTTCGTGCGTCTATCAATTAACACGTAATCCAATAACGCTCTCTGGCCATCTCTCCAACTTACATACGTATACTTATGTATATCTCGCTTTTTAAACCAGGTATTCCCAATCACCAGTCCTTTTTCAGCACATAAATCTACAAGCTCTTCACCATTTCCATTTACAACACAGAACACTCCATGTATACCAATTATTCCCTCAACTGCCACATTACTCACCTTTGCATTCAAATCACCCATCACTATAACCCGATCTTGTGCATCAAAACCACTAACACACTCATTCAGCTGCTCCCAAAACACTTGCCTCTCATGATCTTTCTTCTCATGCCCAGGTGCATATGCACCAATAATCACCCATCTCTCTCCATCAACTTTCAGTTTTACCCATATCAATCTAGAATTTACTTTCTTACACTCTATCACATCCTCCCACAACTCCTGATTCAGGAGTAGTGCTACTCCTTCCCTTGCTCTTGTCCTCTCACTAACCCCTGACTTTACTCCCAAGACATTCCAAAACCACTCTTCCCCTTTACCCTTGAGCTTCGTTTCACTCAGAGCCAAAACATCCAGGTTCCTTTCCTCAAACATACTACCTATCTTTTCTCATCTTGGTTACATCCACACAATTTAGACACCCCAATCTGAGCCTTCGAGGAGGATGAGCACTCCTCGCGTGACTCCTCCTTCTGTTTCCCCTTTTAGAAAGTTCAAATTCAAGGAGGGGAGGGTTTCTGGCCCCCCGCTCCCGTCCCCTTTAGTCGCCTTCTACGACACGTGAGGAATGCGTGGGAAGTATTCTTTCTCCCCTATCCCCAGGGATATATATATATATATATATATATATATATATATATATATATATATATATATATATATATATATATATACATATATATATATACGCGTGTATGTAATTCATACTGTCTGCCATTCATTCCCGTCGCCATCACGCCACGCATGTGCGCGAGGTAGCGCTAGGAAAAGACAACAAAGGCCACATTCTTTAACAATCAGTCTCTAGCTGTCATGTATAATTCACCGAAACCAAAGCTCCCTTTCCACATCCAGGCCCCACAAAACTTTCCATGGTTTACCCAGGACGCTTCACATGCACTGGCTGAATCCATTGACAGCACGTCGACCCCGGTATACCACATCGCTCCAATTCACTTTATTCCTTGCACGCCTTTCACCCTCCTGTATGCTCAGGTCCCGATCACACAAAATCTTTTTTACTCCATCTTTCCACCTCCAATTTGGTCTCCCACTTCTCGTTCCCTCCACCACTGACACGTATATCCTCTTCTTCAATCTTTCCTCACTCATTCTTTCCATGTGACCAAACCATTTCAAAACAGCCTCTTCTGCTCTCTCAACCACCCTCTTTTATTACCACTCATCTCTCTTACCCTTTCATTACTTACTCGATGAAACCACCTCACATCACATATTTTCCTCAAACATCTCATTTCCAGCAGATCCGCAAAGCTTTTACTACCTCTTCTCTGTTTACCAAATCATTCTCCCTAACCCTCTCACTTTGCACACCACCTCGACCAAAACACCCTATTTCTGCCACTCTATCATCAAACACATCAACAAACCTTCAAAATACTCACTCCATCTCCTTCTCACATCACCACTACTTTTTATTACCTGTCCATTAGCCCCCTTTCACTGATGTTTCCATTTGTTCCCTTTTCTTAAACACTTTATTTATCTCCTTCCAAAACATCTTTTTATTCTCCCTGAAATTCAATGATATCTTTCATCCCAGCTCTCATTTGCCCTCTTTTTCACCTCTTGCACCTTTCTCTTGACCTCCTGCCTCTTTCTTTTATACATCTCCCAGTCATTTGTATTATCTCCCAGCAAAAATCGTCCAAATCCCTCTCTCTTCTCTTTCACTAATAATCTTACTTCTTTATCCCACCACTCGCTACCCTTTCTAATCTGCTCACCTCCCACGCTTCTCATGCCACAAGCATCTTTTGCGCAAGCCATCACTGCTTCCCTAAATACATTCCATTCCTCCCCCACCCCCCTTACGTCCTTTGTTCTCACCTTTACTCATTCTGTACTCAGTTTTTCCTGGTGCTTTCTCACACAATTCTCATTTCCAAGCTCATTACTCTTACCACTCTCTTCACCCCAACATTCCCTCTTCTTTTCTGAAAAACTCTGCAAATCTTCACGTTCGCCTTCAGAAGATAATGATCAGACATCCCTCCAGTTGCACCTCTCAGCACATTAACATCCAAAAGTCTCTCTTTCGTGCGCCTATCAATTAACATCTAATCTAATAAAGCTCTCTGGCCATCTTTCCTTTTTGCATACGTATATTTATGTATATCTCTCTTTTTAAACCAGGTATTCCCAATCACCAGTCCTTTTTCAGCACATAAATCTTCGAGCTCTTCACCATTTCCATTTACAACACTGAACACCCCATGTACACCAATCATTCCCTCAACTGCCACATTACTCTTTTGCATTCAAATCACCCATCACTATAACCCGGTCTCGTGCATCAAAACTACTAAAACACTCGCTCAGCTGCTCCCAAAACACTTGCCTCTCATGATCTTTCTTCTCATACCCAGGTGCATATGCACCAATAATCACCCATCTCTCTCATGCACTTTCAGTTTTACTCTATCACATACTCCCACCACTCCTGTTTCAGGAGTTACTACTCCTTCCCTTGCTCTTGTCCTTTCACTAACTCCTGACTTTACTCCCAAGACATTCCCAAACCACTCTTCACCATTACCCTTGAGCTTCGTTTCACTCAGAGCCAAAACATCCAAGTTCCTTTCCTCAAACATACTACCTATCTCTCCTTTTTTTTCTCATCTTGGTTACATCCACACACATTTAGACACCCCAATCTGAGCCTTCGAGGAAGATGAGCACTCCTCGCGTGACTCCTTCTGTTTCCCCTTTTAGAATGCTAAGATACAAGGAGGAGAGGGTTTCTAGCCCCCCGCTCCCGTCCCCTTTAGTCACGTTCTACGATACGTGAAGAATGCGTGGGAAGTATTCTTTCTCTCCTATCCCTAGGGATATATATATATATATATATATATATATATATATATATATATATATATATATATATATATATATATATATATATATTAATATATACAAGCCCAAGCCTACCCTCACCGTTAAGGCCATCCCATCATCGTCTTTTGGCCCATCCCGCCCTCGTCTTTAGGCCTAGCTAGCCCTCGCCTTCTGGCCCCGCGCAACGTCGCGTCCAGGCATATATCACACTCGCCTTCAAGGGCATCCTACCTGTACCTTCTAGCCTTTCCCATCCTCGCTAACAAGACTATCTCACCCTCACCTTCAGGTCCCTCCCACCTACACCTTTAGGCCCGCCCCCTTTCTCCTTCTTACCCAACCCACTCTCATTTTTAGACAGCCTTCCCTCATCCTAATTTCTGGTCCAGCCCGTCCCACACTCTCCCTCAACCTCTGCCACCTACACCTTCTGGCTCTTCCCACCCTCTCCTACAAGCCTATCTCAATACCATAGGCCCATCCCAACCACGACTTCAGTCCGAAGATCCTCTTCCTCTTGTCTCATCCCACCATCGCCTTCTGGCCTATCACACTCTTGCCTTCAAATCTAGATCAACCTCGCCTTCAGACCCATCCCACCCTTTCATTCAGGCCAAGTTCATCTTCACCTTCTGGTCCAACCCACCCACGCCTTCAAACACATCCCACTCACTTCCTGACAAGCACACCATCGCATGAGAACCAGCCCACCATCGAATTCAGGTCCATTCCACCCTCACTATTAGCCCCACCACGCTCTCGCATTCTAGCCTCATCTTCAGACCAATCTCACCTTTGCCTTCAGGTCAAGCTCACCATCGCCTTCCATCCTATTTAACACTAATTTTCAGGCCGAGCTCACCCTCGCAATCAAACCCATCCCACTCTTGCTTTCTAGCCCATCGCAACTTTACCTTCTGGCCCAACCCATCATTTCCTTCTCTCCCATACCCACCTCACTAACAAGTCAAGCTCATACTCGCCTTCAGGCCGAGCTCGTCCTCGCCTACAGGCTTACTCCACCTTCGCCTCCTGGCCCAGCCCATACTCCTCGCCTTAAGGCTCAGGCCACCTCGACTTTAGGCACATCCCAGCATCGCCTTCTGGCCCATCCACAATTGCCATCAATCCTAGATCAACCTGGCCTTCAGGCCCATTCGAACCTAGCTTTCAATCCAAGTCAGTCTTCACCTTCAGTCCCAGGCCACCCCCCCCCCCCGCACTCACAAACACACACACACACACACACACACACACACACACACACACACACCACCACCACCATTTCAGGCCCAGCCCGTTCCCCCATTTCAGAATCAGCCCACACAAGTCTTTACGCCCAACTCACACTCGGCCTCAGGCCCATCCATCCTCCCCTCCAGGCCCATCTCACCATAGCCTTTCGGCTGACTTCACCCTTGCCTTTAGTCCCATTCCATCGTCGCTTTCAGACCCATCTCACCGTATCCTTTAGGCCGACTTCACCCTTGCCTTTAGTCCCATTCTATCGTCGCTTTCAGGCCCATGTCTCCCTGGCCGTCAGTTCCAGCACACCCTCATCTTCTGTCCCATCCCACCCTCGTTTTCATGCTCAAATCATCATCGCATTC
>NC_092261.1:23348326-23606516 GCF_036320965.1 Panulirus ornatus
CATGTCTTCAGACACATCCCACCATTGCCTTCATGCCAAATCATCTTCGCCTTCTTGTCCAGCCCACCCTTCATCTCAGGCCCAGCTAACCACGCCTTCAGGCCCATCCCACCCTCGCCGTCATGAAAAGCACACCCTCGCAATTAGATCAGCAGACCATCGCCTTCAGGCCCATCCCATCATTCTCTTCTCACCTAGTCCATCAACGCTTCTATGGCCCAGCACACAACCCATTTCAGGGCCAGCATACTCACGCATTCAGACTAATCCCAATTTCGAATTCAGGCTAATCACAACTTCGTGATTAGAAGCAACCCTCATTCTCCTTCAGGCCCAATTAAAATTCGTCTTCGCTTCCAGCTCACAGGCGTATTCTTTCCCATCTGTCTCAACTTCAGGCCCAGCTCACCCTCGCCCTCTGTTCCAGCTCACCTCGCCTGTTGTCCCCTTTCCAGATCACCCTCGCCTTCAAACCCATCTAACACTCGTTTTCAGTCCCAATTACCCCTTAACCTCGCAATCAAGCCCATTACATCATAATCATCTTGCCCATCCCCACGTCTATGAAAGGCCAAGATCATCATCGCTTTCAGGCCCATCCGACCTTAGCGTTCAGGAGTAGCTGGGCCTGAAGGAGATTTTAGACCCAATTCTTTCTCGTCCACAGGCCCAACCCACCTTTCCCATTCGGCCGAGCCCATCCCCGCCTTCTTTTCCTGACCGAACTCGTGTTCAGGCACATCCCACCAACGCCTTCTGACCCATCCCACTCTTGCCTTCAAAACTACCTCTACCCCAACCTCCCCTTCAGGCTCCGCTCACAGTCGTCTTCAGGCCTATGCCACCTTTGCCTCCTGGCCCTTCCCACCTTAGCCTTCGTGTCAAGCTCACAATCTCCTTCAGGCCAAGCTCATCTTCTACACCCTTACGTTCAGGCCAAGCCCATCTTTACCTTCTTTTCCAGCCCACCCTTCAACTCAGGACCAGCTAACCACGCCTTCAGGCTCATCCTACCCTCGCCGTCATGAAAGGCACACACTCGCAATTGCATCAGCAGACCATCGCCTTCAGGTCCACTTCACCCTTGCCTTCTGACCCAATCCATCATCGCTTATCTGGCCAAGCACATTACCCATTTCAGCCCGGCAAACCCATGCCTTCAGGACCATCTCAACCTCGAATTCAGGCCAAGCACACCCCCGTAATTTGAACCAGCCCTCACTCGAACCCATTCAAAATTCTGTCCCATCTCAGCCTCAAATACATGCCCAGCTCACCTTCGTCTTCTGACCCAACTCACCTCGCCTTCTGTCCCTTTTCTTTCTTACAGTCATGCCCAGATCACCCACGCCTTCAGATTCATTACACACTCGCTTTCAGTCCCAACTCCCCCTCACCCTTTCTCCCATCCCGCCTTTCGCCATCAAGCCCATTTTATCATCTCAATCTTGCCCATCCCCACGTCGATGACAGGCCAAGCTCATCATCGCTTTCATGAACAGCCGTAACTCGTCTTCAAGCTCCTCACCATCGCCTCTTGGCCCATCCGACCTTAGCCTTCATGTTAGTCTTACACACTCCTTCAGGCACAGATCTTCCTCGTCTACGGCACAACTAACTCTCCCCTTCCAGCCGAGAACATCCTAGAGTTCTTGCCCTGACCAAACTCGTCTTCAGGCACATCCCACCAACGCCCTCTGTCCCAACCATCTCTTGACTTTAAATTTACCTGAACCTCCCCTTCAGGCTCCGCCCATCCCACCTTTGCCTTCCAGCCCTTCCCACCTTAGCCTTCTTGTCAAGCTCGCACTACCCTTCAGGCCAAGCTCACCCTCGTCTACAGGCCCAACCCACCGTTGAGATATGACCCAGCCAATACACGCCTTTCGGCCCCGCCCACCCACGGTTTTAGGCACATCCCACACTTGCTTTCAGACAAAAGCCATTTTTACCTTCTCCAGCCCATCCTCTATCTCAGGCCCAGCTAACCACGCCTTCAGGCCCATCCTACCGTCGCCGTCCCGAAAAGGACACCCTCGCAGTTAGATTAGCAGACCATCGATTCAGGCCCACACCATCCTACCTTCTGACCCAGTCCATCATCGCTTCTTGGCCTGACCGGACACGTCTTCAGGCACATCCCACCAACTTCTGCCCCATCCCACTCTTGCCTTAAAACCTAGCTTTAGCTCAACCTCACCTTCAGGCTCAGCCCAACCTCGTCTCAGGCCCATCCCACATTTGGCTTCTGGACTTCCCCACCTTAGCCTTCATGTCAAGCTAGCACTCCCCTTCAGACCAAGCTCGTCCTCGTTTACAGGCCCAACCCACCTTCAACATCTGACCCAGCTTATGCTCGCCATCTGGTTCAGCCCACCCATGTCTTCAGACACATCCCACCATTGCCTTCATGCCAAATCCATCTTCGCCTTCTTGTCCAGCCCACCCTCCATCTCAGGCCCAGCTAACCACGCCTCCAGACTCGTCTCACCCTCGCCGTCATGAAAAGTACACCCTCGCAATTAGATAATCAGACCATCGCATTCAGGCCCACCCAACACTTGCCTTCTGACCCAGGCCATCATCGATTCTCTGGCTCAGTACACCCCCTATTTCAGTCCCAGGAAACCCACGCCTTCAGACCCAATCCAACCTTGAATTCAGACCAAGCACAGCCTCATTATACCAGCCCTCACTCTCTTTCAGGCCTATTCAAAATTCTTCACTCCCAGCTCAACGGCGTATTCTGTCACATCTCAGCCTCAACTTAAGGCCCAGCTCACCCTCGCCTTCTGGCCCAGCTCATTTCGCTTTCTGGCCCAGCTCACCTTGACTTATGGCCCTTTTCTTTCTGATAGTCATGCCCAGATAACCCTCGCCTTCAGACAAATCTCACACTCGATATAAGTTCCAACTCCCCCTCATCCTCTGGCCCATCTCACCCTCGCCATCGAGCCCATTCCATCATCTCCTTGCCCATCCCCACCACGAGGACAGGCCAAGCTCATCATCGCTTTCAGGCCCTGCCTACCCTTGTCTTTAAGCCCATCACACCATCGCTTTCTGACCCATCCGGCATTAGCCTTCTGGTAGAACCTGGCCTGAAGGAGACTTCAGGCCCAGCTCTTCCTCGTCTACAGGCAAAGAGCACCTTCTGCTTCTAGCCCTTCATGACCTGAGATAATTCGTCTTCAGACACAACCAACCAACGCCTTCTGGCCCACCCCACTCTTACCTTCAAACCTAGCTCTAGCTCATTCTCCACTTCAGGCTCCGCATATCCTCGTCTTCTTACCAATCCCACCTTAGCCCTAAAGTCAAGATCACACTCCCCTTCAGGCTCCGCCCAACCTCGTCTTCAGGCCCATCCCACCTTTGCCGTCTGGCCCTTCCCATCTTAGCCTTCATGTCAAACTCGCACTCCCCTTCATGTCAAACTCGCACTCCCCTTCATGTCAAACTCGCACTCCCCTTCATGTCAAACTCGCACTCCCCTTCAGGCCAACCTCATCCTCTTCTACAGGCCCGACCTACCTTCCACATCTGACCCAGCCCATGCTCGCCTTCTGGCCTAGCCCACCCACGTCTCCAGGCACACCCCATCCTTGCGTTCAAGCCAAGTCCATATTCACCACCTTGTCCAGCCCACCCTTCATCTCAGGCCCAGCTAACCACGCCTTCAGGCCCATCCCACCTTCGCCGTCATGAAAAGTACACCCTCGCAATTACATCAGCAGACCATCGCCTTCAAGCTCATCCCAGTATTTCCTTCTTACGTAATCCGTCATCGCTTCTCTAGCCTAGCACGCAACGCATTTCAAACCCAGTAAATCCACGACTTCAGACCAATCCTAACCTCAAATTCAGGCCAAGCATAGCCTCTTCATTACAACCAGTCCTCGCTCTCCTTCGGGCCCAATTAAAACTTGTCTTCACACCCAGCTCACCGGCATACTCTGTCCCACCTCAGCCTCAACCTCAGGCTCAGCTCACCCTCACATTCTAGTCCAGCTCACCTCGCCTTCCTTCCCTTTTCTTTCTAACAATAATGCTCAGATCACCCTCGCCTTCAGACCCATCCCACAATCGCTTTCATTCCCAACTCCCCCACACTCTCTGGTCAATCCCACCTTCGCCATGAATCCCATTCCATCATCTCCTTGCCCATCCCCACCTCGATGACAGGCCAAGCTCATCATCGCTTTCAGGACCAGCCTACCCTCTTCTTCAAGCCCATCTCATCATCGCTTTCTGGCCCATCCGACCTAAGTCTTCAGGTGAAACTGAAATTCCCTCTGACCCACCTTTTACTCGTCACCAGGCACAACCCACCTTCTTCCAGCCGAGCCCATCGTCACCTTTTTGCCCTAACCCAACTTGTCTTCAGGCACATCCCACCAACGCCTTCTAGCCCATCCCACTCTTGCCTTCAAACCTAGCTCTAACTCAACCTCCTCTTCAGGCTCCGCCAACCCTCGCCGTCAGGTCCATCCCACCTTTGCCTTCTGGCTCTTCCCACCTTAGCCTTCATGTCAAGCTCACACTCCCCTTCAGACCAAGCTACTGATCGTCTGCAGGCCCTACCCACCCTCGATATCTGACCCAGCCCATGTTCGCCTTCTGGCCCACCCCAACCGCTTCTTCAGGCAAATCCCACCCTTGCCTTCAGGCCCACTCTTCATCTCAGGCCCAGCTAACCATGCCTTCAGGCCCATCCCGCTCTCGCCGTCACGAAAAGCACACCCTCGCAGTTTAGATCAGCAGACCATCGCCTTCAGGCCCACCCAACCCTTGCCTTCTGACTCAATCATCGCTTCTCTGGCTTAGTACACCACCCACTTCAGGACCAGCAAACCCAGGCCTTCAGACCCATCCCAACCTCGAATTAAGGCCAAGCACAGCCTCACCATTAGAACCAGCCCTCATTCACCTTAAGACCCATATAAAGTTCGTCTTCACACCCAGCTCGCCGGCGTATTCTGCCCCATCTCAGCCTCAAATTCAGGCCCAGCTCACCCTCGCCTTTTGGCCCAACTCAACTTTCCTTCTGCCCCTTTTCTTTCTAACAGACATCCCCAAATCACCCTCGCTTCAGACCCATCCCACCCTCGCCATCAAGCCCATTCCATCATCTCATTCTTGCCCATCCCCACATCGATGACATGCCAAGCTAATCATCACTTTTAGGCTCAGCCTACCCTCGTCTTCAAGCCCATCTCAACATCGCCTTCTGCTCCATCCGACCTTAGCCTTCAGGAAGAGCTGGGACTGAAGGAGACTTCACGCCCAGCTCTTCCTCGTCTATAAGCAAAATCTACCTTTCCCTTCCACCCGAGCCCATCTTTACCTTTTTTTTGTCCTGACCGAACTCATGAGGCACATCCCACAAACGCCTTCTGGCCCATCCCACTCTTGACTTCAAACCTAGCTCCAGCTCAACTTCCCCTTCAGGATCCGCCTCGTCTTCAGGTTCATCGCACAATTGCCATCTAACCCTTTACACTTTAGCCTTCGTTTCAAACTCATACTCCCCTTCAGGAAAAGCTCATCCTCGTCTACAGGCCAAACCCACCTTCGACATCTGACCCAACACTGCTTGCCTTCTAACCCAGCCCACCCACCTCTTCAGGCACACCCCATCCTTGTCTTCAGGCCAAGTCCCTCTCCACCTTCTTGTCCAGCCCACTCTCCATCTCAGCCCAGCTAACCACGCCTGAATGCCCATCCAACCCTCGCCGTCACAAAAAGCACCCCCGCGCAATTAGATCAGCAGACCATTGCCTTCAGGCCCACTCCATCCATGCCTTCTGCCCTAGTCAATCATCGCTTCTCTGGCCTAGCACACTATTCATTTCAGGCACATCAAACCCACGGCTTCAGCCCCATCCCAACCTCGAATTCAGCCCAAGCACAGCCTCGTCATTAGAACCAGCCCTCACTCTCCTTAAGGCCCCATGTAAAATTGATTTTCACTCCCATCTCACCGGGGTATTCTGTCCCATTTCAGTCTCAAGAATAGGCCCCGCTCACCCTCGCCTTCTGGCCCAGCTCTCCTCGCCTTCTATCTTATTTGTTTCGAACAATTGTGCCCAAATCACTCTCCCCTTCAGACTCATCCCACACCCGCTTTCAGTCCCAACTCCGCCCCCCCCCCCCACACACACACACACGCATACACACTCTGGCCCATCCCACCCTCACCATCAAGCCTATTACATCATCTCCTCCTTGCCCATCCACACCTCGATGACAGGCCAAGCTCATCATCGCTTTCAGGCCCAGCTTACTTTGTTCTTCAAGCCCATCTCACCATCGCCTTATGGCCCATTCGACCTTAGCCTTCAGGTCAATCTGACAAACACCTTCAGGCCCAGCATTTTCTCGTCTACAGGCACAACCCACCTTCCAGTCGAGGCCATCCTCGCTTCCTTGCCCTGACCGAGCTCGCCTTCAGGCACATCCCACCAACGACTTCTGGTCCATACCACTCTTGCCTTCAAACCTAGATCTAGCTCAACCTCCGCCCACCCTCGTCATCAGGCCTATCTCACCTTTGCCTTCTGGCCCTTCTCACCTTAGCATTCATGTCATGCTCACAATCCCGTACAGGCTAAGCTCATCCTCGTCTACCGGCCCAAACCACATTCGACATCTGACCCATCCCATACTCGCCTTCTGGCCCAGCCCACTGACGCCTTCAGGCCAAGTCCATCTTCACCTTCTTCTAAAGCCAACTCTCCATCTCAGGCTCAACTAACCACGCCTTCAGGCCCATCCCATCCTCACCGTCATGAATAGCACACCCTTGCAATTAGATCAGCTAACCACCGCCTTCAAGCCCACCCACAATTGCCTTCTGTCCTAGTTCATCATCGCTTCTCTTGTTCAGCACACAACCAATTTCAGGCCCAGCAAACCCACTTCTTAGGACCCAACACAACCTCGAATTCAGGCCAAGCACAGCCTCGTCATTAGAACCAGCCCTCACTCTCCTTCATGCCCATTTAAAATTCGTCTTCACACCTCGCTCAACGGCGTATTCTGTCCCATCTCAGCCTCAACATCAGGACCATCTCGCTCTCTGGCCCAGCTCAACTCTCCTTCTGCCCCTTTTTATTCTAAGTCATGCCCAGGTCACCCTCGCCTTCAGAGCCACACCACACTCGCTTTCGGTCCCAACTCCCCCTCTTCTGGCCCATCCCATCCTCGCCATCACGTTTATTCCATCATCTCTTCCTTGCCTATCCCCACCTCGATGACAAGCCAAGATCATCGCTTTCAGACCCAGACTATCCTCGTCTTCAAGCCAGTCTCATCATCGCCTTCTGGCCTGTACTACCTTTGCTCTTGGGTGAATCTGACACTCTCCTTCAGGCCCGCCTCTTCCTCGTCTACAGGTACAACCAACTTTCCCTTTGTAGCCGAGCACATCCTTGCCTTCTTCTGACCGAACTCGTCTTCATGCACATCTCGTCAACGCATTCTAGCCCATCCCACTCTTGCCTTCAAGCCTAGCTCTAGCTCAACCTCCCCTTCAGGCTCTGCATATCCTCGTCTTCAGGCCCATCCCACCATTACCTTCTGGCCCTTCCCACCTTAGCCTTCATTTTAAGCTCGCATTCCCCTTCAGGCGAAGCTCATCCTCGTCTACAGACCCAACCCACCTTCGACATCTGACCCAGCCCATGCTTGCCTTCTGTCACAGCCCACCCAGGTCTACAGGCACATCCCAACCATGCCTTCTGGCCAAGTACATCTTCACCTTCTTGTCCAGCCCACCCTCTATCTCAGGCCCAGCTAACCACGCCTTCAGGTCATTCCTACTCTCGCCGTCATGAAAAGCACACCCTCACAATTAGATCAGCAGACCATAGTCTTCACGCCCACCCCACCCTTGCCTTCTGACCCATTCCATCATCGCTTCTCTAGCCCAGCACACCACCTATTTCATGTCCAGCAAACCAACGCCTTCAGACCCAACCTAACATCGAATTCAAGCTAAGCACAGCCTCATTAGAACCAGCCCTAACTCTCCTTCATGCCCATTTACAATTCGTCTTCACTCCCAGCTCACCGGTGTATTCTGTCCCATCTCAGCCTCAACCTCAGCCCCAGCTCACCCTCGAATTATGGCCAAGCTCTCCTAACCTTCTGTCCCTTTTGTTTCGAAACGTCATGCCCAGATCACCCTCGCCTTCAGACCCATCCCACACCTGCTTTCAGCCTCGACTCCTCCTCACCCTCTTGCCCATGGCACCCTCGCCATCAAGCCCATTCCATCATTCCCCCCTTGCCCATCCCCCACCTCGATGACAGGAAAAGCTCAGCATCACTTTCAGGCGCAGCCTACCTTCGTCTTCAAACACATCTCACCATCGCCGTATGGCCCATCCAACCTCACCCTTCAGGTCAATCTGACACTCTCCTTCAGGCCCAGTTCTTCCTCGTCTACAGTCACAATTCACCTTCCCCTTCCAGCCGAGCCCATCCATCCTCGCCTTGTTGCCCTGACCGAACTCGCATTCAGGCACATCCCATCAACGTCTTCTTGTCCATCCCACTCTTGCCTTCAAACCTAACTTTAGATTAACCTCCTCTGCAGGCTCCGCTCTCCCTTGTCTTCAGACCCATCCCACCTTTGCCTCCTGGTCCGTCCCACCTTAGCCTTCATGTCAAGCTTACACTCCCCCTCAGGCCAAACTCATCCTCGTCTACAGGCCCAACCCACCCTCAACATCTGACCCAGCCGATGCTCGCCTTCCTCCCCAGAACACCCACGTCTTCAGGCACATCCCACCCTTGATTCCAGGCCAAGTCCATCTTCACCTTCTTGTTCAACCTACCCTCCATCTCAGGCCCAGCTAACCACACCTTCAGGCTCATCCGTCCCTCGCCGTTACGAAAGGCAAACCCTCGCAATTAGATCTGCAGACCATCGCCTACAGGACCACCCTACCCTTGCCTTCTGCCCCAGTCCATCATCGCTTTTCTGTCCAAGCAGGGCAACCATTTCAGGCCCAGGAAACTCACGCCATCAGACCCATCTCAATTTAGAATTCAGGCCAAGCACAGCCTCGTCATTAGAACCAGCTCTCACCGTCCTTAAGGCCCATTTAAAATTCTTCACTCCCATCTCAGTGGCGCATTCTCTCCCATCTCAGCCTCAACTTCATTCCCAGCTCAACCTCACTTTCTGGCCCAGATCACCTCGCCTTCTGTCCCTTTTCCTTCTAAAAGTCTTGCCCAGATCTCCCTCGTCTTCAAACCCATGCCACACTCTCTTTCAATCCCAACACCCCTTCACCCTCTGTCCCATCCCACCCTCGCCGTCAAGCCTATTCCATCATCTTCTTGTCCATCCCTACCTCGATGACAGAACAAGCTCATCATCGCTTTCAGAACCAGCCTACCCTCGTCTTCAAGCCCATTTCATCATCGCCTTCTGGCCCATCTGACCTTAGCCTTCAGGTAAATCTGACTCTCTCCTTCAGGCTCAGCTTTTAATCGTCTACAGGCACAACCTACCATCCCCTTCCAGCCGAGCCCATCCTCACCTTCTTGACCTGACCGAACTCGTCTTCATGCACATCACACCAACGCTTTCTGGCCCATCCCACTCTTGCCTTCAAACCTAGCTCTAACTCAACCTCCCCTTCAGGCTCCGCCCACCTGCTTCTTCAGGCCCATCCCCCCTTTGCCTTCTGGCCTTTCCCACCTTAGCCTTCATGTCAAGCTCACACTCCCTTTCAGGCCAAGCTCATCCTCGTCTACAAGCCCAACTAACACTCGACATTTGACCCAGCTCATGCTCGCCTTCTGTCCCAGGCCACCAACGTCTTCAGGCACATAACACCCTTGCCTTCACGGCAAGTCCATCTTCACTTTCTTGCCCAGCCCACCCTCCATCTCAGGCCTAGCTAACCAAGCCTTCAGGCCCATCCTTCCCTCGCCGTCACGAAAAGGAAACCCTCGCAATTAAATCAGCAGACCATCGCCTTCAAGCCCATCCCTCCCATGCCTTCTTACCCTGTCCATCTTCGCTTTTCTGGCTCAGCACACTATCCAATTTAGGCCCAGCAAACCCACGCCTTCAGACCCATCCTAACTTGGACTTCAGGCGAAACACAGCCACGTCATTAGAACAAGCCCTCACTCTCCTTCAGGCCTACATGAAATTCGTCTATACTCCCAGCTCACCGACGTATTCTGTCGCATCTCAGCCTCAACTTCAGGCCTAACTTACCCTCGTCTTTTGGCCCAGCTTACCTCGCCTTTTGTCCCTTTTCTTTCTAACAGTCATGCCCAGATCACCCTCGCCTTCAGACCCATCCCACACTCGCTTTCAGTCCCAACTCCCACTCACTATCTGGCCCATCCCACCCTCGCCATCAAACCCATTCCATCATCTCCTTGTCCATCCCCACCTGGATGACAGGCCAAGCTCATCATCGTTTTCCGGCCTAGCCTACCCTCGTCTTCAAGCCCATCTCACCATAACCTTCTGGCCCAACAGACCTTAGCTTTCAGGTCAAATCTGACACTCTCCTTTAGGCCAATCTCATCATCGTTTTCCGGCCCTCGTGTTCAAGCCCATCTCACCATCGCCTTCTGGCCCAACCGACCTTAGCCTTCAGATTAATCTGACACCCTCCTTCAGCCCCAGCTCTTCCTTGTCTACTGGTACAATCCACCATTCCCTTCCAGCCGAGACCATTCTCGCCTTCTCCCTGACCTAACTCCTCTTCAGACACATCCCACCAACGCCTTCTGGCGCATTCCAATTTTGCCTTGAAACCTATCTCTAGTTCAACCTCCCCTCCAGGCTCTGCCCACTCTCGTCTTCAGGCCCATCCCAACCTTGCCTTCTGGCCCTTCCCACCATAGCCTTCTTACCAAGCTCACCCTCCTTTTCAGGCTAAACACTTCCACGTCTACAAGCCCAACCCACCTTCGATATCTGACCCAGCCCATGCTTGCCTTCTGGCCCAGCCCACCCACGTCTTCAGACACATCCCACCTTAGCCTTCAGGCAAAGTCCATCTTCACCTTCCTGTCCAGCCCACTCTCCATCTCAGGCCCAGGTAACCACGTTTTCAGGCCTATCTCCCCTAACCGTCATGAAAAGCACATCCTCACAATTAAATCAGCAGACCATCGACTTCAGGCCTACCCTTGCCTTCTAACTCAGTCCATCATCGCTTCTCTGGCCCAGTACACCACCCATTTCATGCCTAGCAAACCCACGCCTTCAGACCCATCCGAACCTCGAAATCAAGGCAACCACAGCCTCGTCATTACAACCAGCCATGAGTCTCCTACATGCCCATTTAAAATTCGTATTCTCTCCCAGCTCACCGGCGTATTCTATCCCATGTCAGCCTCAACTTCAGGCCCAGCTCTCCCTCGCCTTCTGGCCCAGCTCATCTCGCCCTCTGTCTCTTTTTTTCTAACAGTCATTACCAGATCACCCTCGCTTTCAGACCCATCTCACACGTGCTTTCAGTCCCATCTATCCCTCACCCTCTCGCCCATCCCACCTTCGCCATCAAGCCCATTCTAACATCTTGCCCATCCCCACCTCGATGATAGGCAAAGCTCATCATCGCTTTCAGGACCAGCCTACCTTCGTCTTCAAGCCCATCTCACCATCGCAATATGGCCCATCCAACGTTAGCCTTCAGGTCAATCTGACACTCCTTCAGGCTCAGGTCTTCCTCGTCTACAGGCACAATCCTACTTCCCCTTCCAGCCGAACCCATCCTCGCCATCTTGCCCTGACCGAACTCGTCTTCATTCATATCCCACCAACGCCTTCTGGCCAATCCGACTCTTGCCTTAAAACCTAGCTTTAGCTTAACCTCCCTTTCAGGCTACCTCCACCCTCGGCTTCAGGTCCTTTCCACCTTTGTCTTCTGGCCCTTCCCACCTTAAACTTCATGTCAAGCACACATTCCCCTTCAGGCCAAGCTCATCCTCGTCTACAAGCGCAACCTACCTTCGACGTCTGACCCAGCTGATGCTCACCTTCTGGCCTAGCCCACCCATGTCTTCAGGCACATCCCACTCTTGCCTTCAGGCGAAATCCATCTTCACTTTCTTGTCCAGCCCACCCTCCATCTCAGGCCCAGCTAACAACGCCTTTAGGCCCATCACACCCTCGCCTTCACGAAAAGAACCCCCTCGCAGTTAGATCAGCAGATCATCGCCTTCAGGCCCATCCCACCCTTGCCTTCTGCCCCAGTCCATATCATCTCTTCTTTGGCCCAGCACACCACCCATTTCATACCCAGCAAACCCCCGCCTTCAGACCAATCTCAATTTCGAATTCAGGCCCAGCACAGCCTCATCTCTCACTCTCCTTAAAGCCTACATGAAATTCGTCTTCACTCCCAGATCACCGGGGAATTCTGTCTCATCTCAACCTCAACTTCACACCCAGCTCTCCCTCGCCTTCTGGCCGAGCTCGCCTCGCCTTCTGTCCCTTTTCTTTCTAACAGTCATCCACAGATCATCCTTGCCTTCAGACTCACCCCACACTCGCTTTCAGTCATAGCTACCCCTCACTCTCTAGCCAATCCCTAGCCATTAAGCCCATTCCATCATCTCCTTGCCCATTCCCACCTCGATGACAAACAAAGCTCATCATCGCTTTCAGGCTCAGCCTACCCTAGTCTTCAAGGCCATCTCACCATCGCATTCTGGCCCATTCGACCTCGGCTTTCAGGAAGACCTCGGCTTGAAGGAGACTTCAGACCCAGGTCTTCGTCGTCCACAGGCACAACCCACCTTCTCCTTCCAGCTGAGCCCCTCCTCGCCTTCTTGCCCTGACCGAACTCATCTTCAGGCACATCCCACCAACGCCTTCTAGCCCATCCCACTCTTGCCTTCAAACCTAGCTCTAGTTAAACCTCCCTTTCAGGCTCCGGCCACCCTCGTCTTCAGGCCCATCCCATCTTTGCCTTTTGGCCCTTCCCACCTTAGCCTTCATGTCAAGCTCACATTCCCCTTCAGGCCAAGCACATCCTCGTCTACAGGCATCTGACCCAGTCCAATCTCGCCTTCTGGTCCAGTCCACCCACGTCTTCAGGCACATCCCACCCTTGCCTTCAGGCCAAGTCCAACTTCACCTTCTTGTCCAGCCCACCCTCCATCTCAGGCCCAGCTAACCACACCTTCAGGTTCATCCCACTCTCGCCGTCATGAAAAGCACACCCTCGCAATTTGAACAAACAACCATCGACATCAGGCCCACCCCACCATTACCTTCTAACCCAGTCCATCATCGCTTCTCTGGTCCAGCACACCACCCATTTCAGGCCCAGCAAACCGACGCATTCACACCCATCCCAACCTTGAATTCAGGCCAAGCACAGCCTCGTCATTAGAACCAGGCCTCACTCTCCTTCAGGCCCATTTGAAATTCTGTCCCATCTCACCCTCGTCTTCTGGCCCATCTCACATCGCCTACTGTCCCTTTTCTTTCTAACAGTCATGCCCAGATCACCCTCGCCTTCAGACCCATCCCACAAGCGCTTTGTCTTAACTACCCGTCACCCTCCAGCCCATCCCACCTTTCGCCATCGAGTCCATTCACTCATATCCTTCATGCCCATCCCCACCTCGATGACAGGCCAAGCTCATCATCGCTTTCAGGCCTAGCCTTCCTTCGTCCTCAAGCCCATCTCACCATCGCCTTATGGCCCATCCGAACTTCGCTTTCAGGTCAATCTGACACTCTCCCTCAGGGACAGATCTTCCTCGTCTACAGGCACAACCCACCTTCCCCTTCCAGCCGAACCCATCCTCGCCATCTTGCCCTGACTGATTTCGTCTTCTGGCACAACTCAGCAACAGCTTATGGCCCATCCTTCTCTTGCCTTCAAACCTAGCTCAACCTCCTCTTCAAGCTCCGCCCACGCTCGTCTTCAGGACCATCCCACCTTTGCCTTCTGGCCCTTCCCACCTTAGCTTTCATGTCAAGTTCACACTACCCTTCAGGCGAAGCTCATCCTCGTCTACAGGCCCAACCCACCTTCTACATCTGACCCAGCCGATTTTCGCCTTCTGGCAAATCCCACCTATATCTTCAGACACATCCCACCCTTGCCTTCAGTGGATGTTCCGAAGCAGCGTAAAAGCAGCCAAATGGGTGTTAAGGGGCAACATGGGTGTTGGAGGTGTCCTGTACAACAGCAAAGTGACTCAGGCTATGCTCCAGTATCTCAGCACCCTACTAAGAGAGAGGGATAAGTCACCCACACAGCCCACCCTACACCTCAGGCCCAGCTAACAACGCCTTCAGGCCCATCCCATCCTCGCCGTCACGAAAAGCACTCCCTTGCAATGAAGATCGGCTAACCATCGCCTTCAGGTTCAATTCACCCTTACCTTCTGACCCAGTCCATCATCGCTTCTCTGGCCCAGCACACCACCCATTTCAGGCTCAGCAAACCCATGCCTTCAGACCCATACCAACCTCTATTTTAGGCCAGGCACAGCCTTGTCATTAGAAATAGCCCTCACTCTCCTTTAGGCCCATATAGAATTCTTCACTCTCAGCTCACCTGCGTATTCTGCCAAATATCAGCCTCAACTTCAGGCCCAACTCACCCTCACCTCGCCTTCCGTCCCTTTTCTTTCTAATAGGCATGCCCATATCACACTCGCCTTCAGACCCATCCCACAATCGCTTTCAGTCCCAGCCCCCCTCACCCTCTGGCCTATCCCACCCTCGACATCAAACCCATTCGATCATCTGCTCTTGCCCATCCCCACCTCGATGACAGGCTAAGCTCATCATCGCTTTCAGGCTTAGCCTTCCTCCGTCCTCAAGTCCATCTCACCATCGCCTTCTGGCCCATCCGACCTTATCCTTCAGGAAGACCTCTGCTTGAAGGAGACTTCAGACCCAGCTCTTCGTTGTCCACAGGCACAACCCACCTTCCCTTTCCAGCCGAGTCCATTCTCGCTTTCTTGCCGGGCCGAACTCGTCGTCAGGCACATCCTACCAACGCTTTCCGGCCCATTCCACGCTCAACCTCCCCATCAGGCTCCGCCCACCCTCGTCTTCAGGCACATCCCACCTTTACCTTCTGGCCCTTCTCGCCTTAACCTTCATGTCAAGCCAGCCCATCATCACTTCTCTGGCCCAGCACACCACCCATTTCAGGCCCAGCAAACAGAGACATTCAGACCCATCCCAACTTTGAATTCAGGCCAAGCACAGCCTCGTCATTAGAACCAGGCCTCACTCTCCTCCAGGTCCATTAAAAATTCGTCCTCACTCCTAGCTCACCGGGATTTTCGGTCCCATCTCAACCTCAACTTCAGCTTTTCCTCGCCTTCTGGCTCAGCTCACCTCGCCTTCTGTCTCTTTTCTTTTTAACATTCGTGCCCAGACCGCCCTCTCCTTCAGACCCATCGAACACAAGCTTTTAGTCCCAACTCACTCTCTGGCATATCCCACCCTCGCCATCAAGCCCGTTCCATCATCTCCTTGCCCATCCCCACCTTGATGACAAACCAAGCTCATCATCGCTGTCAGGCCCAGCCTACCTTCGTCTGCAAGCCCATCTCACCATCGTCATCTGGCCCATCCGATCTTATCCTTCAGGAAGAGCTGGGCTTGAAAGATAATTTAGGACCAGCTCTACCTCCTCTAATGGCACAACCCACCTTCCACTTCCAGCCGAGCCCATCCTCGCCTTTTCGCACTGATCGAACTCATATTCAGGCACATCCCACCAACGCCTCCTGGCCCATCCCAATATTTCCTTCAAACCTAGCTCTAGCTCAACCTCGCCTTCAGGGTCCGCCCACCCTTGTCTTCAGGCACATCCCACCTTTGCCTTCTGGCCCTTCCCACCTTATCCTTCATGTCAAGCTCACACTCCCCTTCAGGCCGAGGTCATCTTCGTCTACAAGCCAAATCCACCCTCGACATCTGAACCAGCCCATGCTTGCTTTCTGGCCCAGCCCACCCACGGCTTCAGGCACATCCTACCCTTGCATTCAGGCCATGTCCAGCTTCAAATCCTTGTCAGCCCACCCTCCATGTCAGGCCCATCCCACCTTCGCCGTCACGAAAAGTACGCCCTCGCAATTAGATCAGAAAACCATCGCCTTCAGGCCCACACCCACCATACACTTGCCCCGTGATCCAGTCCATCATTGCTTCTCTGGCCCAGCACACCACCCATATCAGGCCCACACCACACATGCCTGCAGACCCATCCCAACCTCGTATTCAGGCCAAGCAAATCCTCGTCATTAGAACCAGCGCTCACTCTCATTCAGGCCCATTTAAAATTCGTCCTTACTCCCAGCTCAAAGGGGGTATTCTATCCCATTTCAACTTCAAGCCCAGCTCACCTCGCCTTCTGATCCTTTTCTTTCTAACAGTCATTCCCAGAACACCCTCCCTTTCAGACCCATCCAACACTCGCTTTCAGTCTCGACTCCCCCTTACCTTCTGGCCCATCCCACCCTCACCCTCAAGGCCATTTCATCACCACCTTCTTGCTTATCCTCACCTAGATGACAGGCCAAGCTTATCATCGCTCTCAGGCCCAGCCAACCCACCTCTTCATGCCCATCTCACCATCACCTTCTGGCCCATCCGACCTTAGACTTCATGAAGAACTGGGCAAGAAGGGGACTTCACGGCTCTTCCTCGTCCACAGGCACAACCCACCTTCCCCTTCCAGCCGAGCCCATCCTCACCCTCTTGCCCTGACCGAACTCGTCTTCAGGCACATCCCACAAACGCCGTCTGGCCTATCCCACTCTTGCCTTCAAACATAGCTCTAACTAAACCTCCCGTTCAGGCTCCACGCACCCTCGTCATCATGGTCCTCGGCATCAAGCCCATCTTGATACCCGACTTGAAGCCTATCAAGCCATCAAGCTCATCACACCCTCACCTTGAAGCCCATCAGACCCTCGCAGCCAAGCCCTTAACACTCTCGCCTTCAGGCTTATCCGACCCTCGCCTTCAAGCCCAACAAACCCTTCCCTTCCAGTCCATCAGTGCCTTGTCCTCAAGCCTAACAGACCCTAGCCTTAAAGCTCACCACAACCTCACTTTTAAACCCATCAGATCTTCGCATCCAAGCCCATAAGATCCTCGATGTCATTCCCAGCAGAACCTCGCCTTCACGTCCATCAGACATTCGCCTTCAAGCCAATCAAACCCTCGCATTCATGCCCATCAGACCCTTGCATTCACGTCCATCAGACGGTCACCTTCAGTCTCATCAGACCCTCGCATTCAAGCTCATCAGACACTCGCCTTCAAGCTCATCACACATTAACCTTCAACACCTTCAGACCATCGCTTTCAGGCACATCACACCTCACCTTCAAGACCATCAGACCTTTACATTCAAGCCCATCAGGCCCTCGACTACAAGCCTATCAGACCCTCCCCTTAAAACCCATGATACCCTCGCCTTCAGGCCCATCATATCCGCTCCTTTAAACCCATCATAGCCTCTCCTTCAAAAAATCAGACCCTCGCCTTCAAGCACATCGCACCGTACTTTTAACCTCATCAAACCATCGCCCTCAAGCCTATCAGATCCTCACATTTCAAGCTCATCAGCCCCTCGCCATCAATCCTATCAGACCCTAATTTTCAGTCCCATCAGACCTTCGCTTTCAGTCCCATCATCCCCTCGCCTTCAAGCCGATCAGACACTCTTCTTTAAGCCCATGTGACCCTCGAGTTGATGCCATTCTGGTCCTCACCATCAAGTCCATCTGGCCCTCCACTTCAAGCCCGTCAGGCACTTGCTTTCAAGCTCATCAGAACCTCGCCTCAAGCCCAAAGGATCATCGCCTTCAAGCCCATCAGACCCTCGCATTCACGTCAATAAGACACTCGCCTTCAAGCCCATTAAATTCTCGCTTTCAAGCCCAACAGACCCTCGCATTCAAGCCAATCAGTCCCTCGCCGTCAAGCACAACAAACCCTCGCGTTCATGCTTATCACATCTTCCCCTTCAAACCCATTAGACCTTTGACTTCAGGCTCAGCAGACCATCGTCTTCAAGACCATAAGAACCTCATAGTCACGTCCTTCGGGTACTCGCCTTCAAATCCATTAGACACTCGCTTTCAAACCCAAAAGAGCCTGGACTTTAAGTCCATCAGTCCCTTGCCTTCAAGCCCTACTCGCCTGAAAACTCATTAGACACTCGGTGTCAAGACCAACAGACCCTCGCCTTCAAGTTCATCAGTCCCTTGCCTTCAACACCAACAGACCCTAACATTCAAGCTCATCACACCCTCACCTTCAGGCCCATCAGACCCTTGCATCCAAGCCCATAAGATCTACGCCTTCAGGCTTATCAGACCCTCGTTCAAAAGCCGAACAGAACTTCTTCTTCAAGCCCATCAGTCTCCTACCTTAATGTCCAAAAGACACTAGCCTTCAAGTTCATCACATTCTCCTTAAAGAACATTAGACCCCCGCCTTCAAGCACATCAGATCCTCGCCTTCAAGCACATCAGACCCTCGCCTTCAAGCCCAACAGACCCTGGCCTTCAAGCTCATCACACCTTCACCTTCAAGACTATCAGACCATCCTATCCAAGCTCATAAGACCCTCACCTTCAGGCTCATCAGATCCTTGCCTTCAAGCCCATCAGACCCTCGCATTTACGTCCATCAGACACCCACCTTCAAAACCAATAGACCCGGTCTTTCAAGCCCAACAGACACTCGCTTTCAAGTCATTCAATCATTTGCCCTCAAGCCCAATAGACCCTCGCCTTCAGGCTCATCAGACCCGCGTATTCAAGCCTATCAGGCCCTGGAATTCAAGCCCATCAGACTCTTGCCCTCAAGGCCATCAGAAACTCGCCTTCAAGCAAATCAGTCCCTCGTCTTCCACCCCATCAGAACCTTGCATTCAAGTCAATCAGACATTCGAATTCAAGCCCATTAGAAACTTGGTTTCAAGCCCAATAGACCCTTGCCTTCAAGCTCATTAAACCCTCGCATTCAAGCTCATCACATCCTCGCCTTCAAGCCTATCAGACCTTTGCATTCAGTCCCAACAGACATTCGCCCTCAAGCTCATCAGACCCTCGCCTTCAAATGATTCAGAAAGTCACCTTCAAGCAAATCAGACCCTCGCGTTCCAGCCCATCAGACCTTTGCATTCACGTCCATCACACACTCGCCTTCAAGCCCATAAGACGTTCGCTTTCAAGCCCAACAGACACCTTACCTTCAAGCCCATCAGTGATGCCTTCAAGCCCCACAGATCCCAGCATTCAAGCTCATCACACACTTGCCTTGAAGCCCATGAAACCCTCGCCTTCAATCCATCAGACCCTCGCTTTCAGACTCACCAGATATTTGCCTTCAAGCCCATCAGCCCCTCGCCTTCACGTGCATCAGACACTCGCCTTCAAGCCGATCAGACCCTCGCTTTTAAGCTCATCAAACCATCGCATTCAAGCCCATTAGATCCTCTCCTTTCAAGCCCATCAGACCCTCGCTGTCAAGCACATCAGGACCTCGCCATCAGCACCAATATACCATGGTTTTCAAGCACATCACACCTTCGCCTTCAAGCCCATCAGAACTTTGCTTTCAATCCCATCATCCCCTCACCCTCAAGCCCATCAGAACCCCGCCTTTAAGCCCATGGGTCTCTCGAGAAGATGCCCATCTGGTCCTCGCCATCAAGCCCATCTTGAACCCGACTTCAAGCCTATCAAGCCATCAAACTCATCACACCCTCACCTTGAAGCCCATCAGACCCTCGCATCTAAGCCCATAACACCCTCGCCTTCAGGCTTATCCGACCCTCGCCTTCAAGCCCAACAAACCCTTGCCTTGAAGTCCATCAGTGCCTTGCCTTCAAGCCTAACAGACCCTAGCCTTCAAGCTCACCACACCCTCACCTTTAAACCCATCAGACCCTCTCATCCAAGCTCATAAGATCCTCAATGTCATGCCCAGCAGACCCTCACCTTCACGTCCATCAGACACTCGCCTTCAAGCCGATCAAACCCTCGCATTCAAGCCCATCAGACCCTTCCATTCACGTCCATCAGAAGGTCACCTTTAGGCTCATCAGACCCTCAGCTTCAAGCTCATCAGACCCTCGCCTTCAAGCTCCTCACACATTAACCTTCAACACCTTCAGACCATCGCTTTCAGGCACATCACACCTCACCTTCAAGACCATCAGACCTTTGCATTTTAGCCAATCAGACCCTCGACTACAAGCCATTCAGACCCTACCCTTGAAACCCATGAGACCCTCGCCTTCAGGCCCATCATATTCGCTCCTTTAAACCCATCATAGCCTCTCCTTCAAAAAAAATCAGACCTTCGCCTTCAAGCACATCGCACCGTACTTTAAAGCTCATTAAACCATCGCCCTCAAGCCTATCAGATCCTCGCATTTCAAGCCCAAAAGTCCCTCGCCATCAATCCTATCAGACCCTCATTTTCAATCCCATCAGACCCTCGCCTTCAAGCCCATCAGACCTTCGCTTTAAGTCCCATCATCCCCTCGCCTTCAAGTCGATCAAACACTCGCCTTTAAGCCCATGTGACCCTCGAGTTCATGCCAATCCAGTCCTCACCATTAAGTCCATCTGGCCCTCGACTTCAAGCTCATCAGACACTTGCCTTCAAGCTCATCAGAACCTCGCCTCAAACCCACAGGATCATCGCCTTCAAGCCCATCAGACCCTCGCATTCACGTCAATCAGACACTCGCCTTCAAGCCCATTAAACCCTCGCTTTCAAGCCCAACAGACCCTCGCATTCAAGCCCATCAGTCCCTCGCCGTCAAGCCCAACAAACCCTCGCGTTCAAGCTTATCACATCTTCGCCTTCAAGCCCATTAGACCTTTGACTTCAGGCTCAGCAGACCATCGCCTTTAAGACCATAAGAACCTCATAGTCACGTTCATCGGGCACTCGCCTTCAAACCCATTAGACACTCGCTTTCAAGCCCAACAGAGCCTGGCCTTTAAGTCCATCAGTACCTTGCCTTCAAGCCCTACTCGCCTGAAAACCCATGAGACATTCGTTGTCAAGACCAACAGACCCTCGCCTTAGAGTTCATCAGTCCCTTGCCTTCAACACCAACAGACTTTAACATTCAAACTCATCACACCCTCACCTTCAAGCCCATCAGCCCCTTGCATCCAAGACCATAAGATCCAAGCCTTCAGGCTCATCAGACCCTCGTTCTAAAGCCGAACCTTCTTCTTAAATCCCATCAGTCTTCTACCTTCAAGTCCAAAAGACACTAGCCTTCAAGTTCATCACACATTCTCCTTAAAGGACATTAGACCCCCGCCTTCAAGCACATCAGATCTTCGCCTTCAAGCACATCAGACCGTCGCCTTCAAGCCCAACAGACCCTAACCTTCAACCTCATCACTCCTTCACCTTCAAGACTATCAGACCATCCTATCCAAGCTCATAAGACCCTCACCTTCAGGCTCATCAGGCCCTCGCCTTCAAGTCCACCAGACCCTCGCATTTACGTCCATCAGACACTCGCCTTCAAAACCATTAGTCCGCTACTTTCAAGGTCGACAGAATCTCGCCTTCAAGTCCATCAGTCCACTGCATTCAAACCCAACAGACTTTAGCATTCAAGCTCATCACACCCTCACTTTGAAGCATATCAGACCCTCGCATCCATGCCCATAAGGCCCTCGCCTTCAGGCTCATCATATCCTTGCCTTAAAGCCCATCAGACCCTCGCATTTAAGTCCATCAGACACCCGCCTTCAAAACCAATAGACCCGGTCTTTTAAGCCCAACAGACACTCGCCTTCAAGTCATTCAATCATTTACCCTCAAGCCCAATAGACCCTCGCCTTCAGGCTCATCAGACCCGCGTATTCAAGCCTATCAGACCCTGGAATTCAAGCCCATCAGACTCTCGCCCTCAAGGCCATCAGAAACTCGCCTTCAAGCAAATCAATCCCTCGTCTTCCACCCCATCAGAACCTTGCATTCACGTCAATCAGACATTCGAATTCAAGCCCATTAGAAACTTGCTTTCAAGCCCAATAGACCCTTGCCTTCAAGCTAATCAAACCCTCGCATTCAAGCTCATCACACCCTCGCCTTCAAGCCTATCAGACCTTTGCATTCAATCCCAACAGACATTCGCCCTCAAGCTCATCAGACCCTCGCCTTCAAATGATTCAGAAAGTCACCTTCAAGCAAATCAGACCCTCGCGTTCCAGCCCATCAGACCTTTGCATTCACGTCCATCACACACTCGCCTTCAAGCCCATAAGACGTTCGCTTTCAAGCCCAACAGACACTTGCCTTCAAGCCCATCAGTGATGCCTTCAAGCCCCACAGATCCCAGCATTCAAGCTCATCACACACTTGCCTTGAAGCCCATGAGACCCTCGCCTTCAATCCATCAGACCCTCGCTTTCAGGCTCACCAGACATTTCCCTTCAAGCCCATCAGCCCCTCGCCTTCACGTGCATCAGACACTCGCCTTCAAGCCGATCAGACCCTCGCTTTTAAGCTCATCAAACCATCGCCTTCAAGGCCATTAAATCCTCTCCTTTCAAGCCCATCAGACCCTCGCTGTCAAGCACATCAGGACCTCACCATCAGTACCAATATACCATGGTTTTCAAGCACATCACACCTTCGCCTTCAAGCCCATCAGACCTTTGCTTTCAATCCCATCATCCCCTCACCTTCAAGCCCATCAGTACCCCGCCTTTAAGCCCATGGGACTCCCGAGAAGATGCCCATCTGGTCCTCGCCATCAAGCCCATCTTGACCCCGACTTCTAGCCTATCAAGCCATCAAGCTCATCACACCCTCACCTTGAAGCCCATCAGACCCTCGCATCCAAGCACATAATACCCTCGCCTTCAGGCTTATCCGACCCTCGCCTTCAAGCCCAACAAACCCTTTGCCTTGAAGTCCATCAATGCCTTGCCATCAAGCCTAACAGACCCTAGCCTTCAAGCTCACCACACCCTCACCTTTAAACCCATCAGACCCTCTCATCCAAGCTCATAAGATCCTCAATGTCATGCCCAGCAGACCCTCACCTTCACGTCCATCAGACACTCGCCTTCAAGCCGATCAAACCCTCGCATTCATGCCCATCAGACACTTGCATTCACGTCCATCAGAAGGTCACCTTTAGGCTCATCAGACCCTCGCCTTCAAGCTCATCACACATTAACCTTCAACACCATCAGACCATCGCTTTCAGGCACATCACACCTCACCTTCAAGACCATCAGACCTTTGCATTTAAGCCCATCAGACCCTCGACTACAAGCCTTCAAACCCATTAGATACTCGCTTTCAAGCCCAACAGAGCCTGGCCTTTAAGTCCATCAGTCCCTTGCCTTCAAGCCCTACTCGCCTGAAAACCCATGAGACACTCGCATTTACGTCCATCAGACACTCGCCTTCAAAACCATTAGACCCGTGGTTTTAAGCCCAACAGACACCTGCCTTCAAGTCCCTCAATCCTTTGCTTACAAACCCAATTGACCCTCGCTTTCATGCTCATCAGAATCTCGCTTTCAGGCTCATCAGAACCTCGTATTCAAGCCCAACAGACCCTCGCCTTCAAACTCATCACTCATTGACCTCCAACACCATCAGACCATCGCCTTCAGGCCCATCACACCCTCGCCTTCAAGCCCATCAGACCTTTGCATTCAAGCCCAACAGACCCTCAACTACATGCCTATTAGACCCTCCCCTTGAAACCCATGAGCCCCTCGGCTTCAGGCCCATCACACCCTCGCTTTCAAGCTCATCAAAGCATCGCTATCAAACCTATCAGATCCTTGCCTTTCAAGCCCAGCAGGTCCTCGCCATTAATTCTATCAAACCCTTATTTTCAAGCCCATCAAACCCTCGCCTTCATCCCCATTAGACCTTCGCTTTCTTTCCTATCATCCCCTCGCTTTCAAGCCGATCAGACCCTCGCTTTTAAACCCATGGGGCCTTCGAGGTAGAGCCAATCTAGTCCTAATCATCAAATCCATCTGGCCCTCGACTTCAAGCCCATCAGGCTCTTGCCTTCAAGCTCATCAGAACATCGCCTCAAGACCAAAGGACCATCGCCTTCAAGCCCATCAGACCCTTGCATTCACGTCAATCAGACACTGGCCTTCAAGCCCATTAGACCCTCGCTTTCAAGCCCAACAGACCCTCGCCTTCAAGCCCATCAGTCCCTCGCCGTCAAGCCTAACAGACCCTCGCGTTCAAGCTTATCACATCCTTGACTTCAAGCCCATTAGACCTTAGCCTTCAAGCTCAGCAGACCAAGGGATTCAAGCCCATATGAACCTCACAGTCACGTCCATCGGGCACTCGCCTTCAAACCCATCAGACACTTGCTTTCAAGACCAACAAAGCCTCACCATCAAGTCCATCATTCCCTTGCCTTCAAGCCCTAATCGCCTTAAAATCCATCAGACACTCGTTTCAAGCCCAACAGATCCTCGCCTTGAAGTTCATTAGTCCCTTGCCTTCAACTCCAACAGACCCTAGCATTCAAGCTCATCACACCCTCACTTTCAAGCCCATCAGACCCTTACATCCACGCCTATAAGACCAACGCCTTCGGGACCTTCAGACCCTTATTCTAAAGCCGAATACAACTTCTTCAAGCCCATCAGTCCCTTGCTTTCAAGCTCAAAAGACACTAGCCTTCGAGTTCATCAGACATTCTCCTTCAAGAACATTAGACCCTCGCCTTCAAGCACAGCAGACCCTCGCCTTCAAGCACGTCAAACCCTCACCTTCAAGCCCATCAGACCCTAGCATTCAAGCTCATCACACCCTCACCTTCAAGCCCATCAGACCCTTACATCCAAACCCATAAGACCAACGCCTTCAGGCCCATCAGACCCTTATTTTAAACCGAACAGGCCTTCTTCTTAAAGCCCATCAGTCCCTTGCCTTCAAGCTCAAAAGACACTAGCCTTTAAGTTCATCACACATTCTCCTTCAAGAATATTTGACCCTCGCCTTCAGGCAGACCCTCGCCTTCAAGCTCATCACACCCTCACCTTCAAGCCTATCAGACCATCGCATCCAAGTTCATAAGACCCTCGCCTTCAGGCTCATCAGACCCTCACCTTCAAGCCCATCAGACCCTCTTATTTACGTCCATCAGACACTTGCCTTCAAAACCATTCGACCCTCGCTTTCAAGCGCAATAGACCCTCGCCTTCAAGTCCATCAATCCATTGCCTTCAAACCCAACAGACCCTAGCCTTCAAGCTCATCACACCCTCACTTCGAAGCCCATCAGACCCTTGCATCCAAGCCCATAAGGCACTCGCCTTCAGGCTCATCAGACCCTTGCCTTTAAGCCCATCAGACCCTCGCATTTACGTCCATCAGACACTCGACTTCAAAACCATTAGACTCGTGCTTTTGAGCCCAACAGACACTTGCCTTCAAGTCCATCAATCCTTTGCTTACAAACCCAAAAGACCTTCGCTTTTAGGCTCATCAGATCCTCGTATTCAAGGCTATCTGACCCTGGAATTCAAACCTGTCAGACTCTCCCCTTCACGCCCATGAGATACTCGATTTCAAGCAAATCAAACCATCGCCTTCCAGCCTATCAGACCCTCGCATTCACGACCATCAGAAATTCGCCTTTAAGCCCATTAGAACCTTTTTTCAAGCCCAACAGGCCCTCGCCTTCAAGCCCTTCAGTCCCTCTCCTTCAAGCCCCACAGACCCTTGCCTTCAAGCTCATCAAACCCTCGCCGTCAAGACCATCAGACCACGCATTCACGCCAAACAGACACTCGCTTTTAAGAATATCAGACCCTCGCCTTCACGCTCATCAAAAACTCGCCTTCAAGCAAATCAGACCCTCGGGTTCCACCTCATCAGACCTCCGCATTCGCGTCTATCACACACTCGCCTTCAAGACCATAAGACCCTCGTTTCCAAGCCCAACAGACACTCACTTTGAAGCCCATCAGTGACGCCTTCAAGCCCAACAGATCCCAGCCTTCAAACTCATCACACACTTACCTTCAAGCCCATGAACCTGAAAGCGAGGGTCTGATGGATTGAAGCCGAGGGTCTCATCAGACCCTTGTATTCAAGCCTATCAAACACTGGAATTCAAGCCCATCAGACCCTCGCCTTCACAGATCCTATCCTTCAAGCTCATCACACACATACCTTCAAGCCCATCACATCCTCTCCTACAAGCGCATCAGACCCTCGCTTTCAGGCTAACCAAACATTTGTCTTTAAGCCCATCAGACCTTCGCCTTCACGTCCATCAGACACTCGTCTTGGAGCTCATCAGACTTTTGCTTTCAAGCCCAACAGAACCTCACCCTGAAGCCGATCAGACCCTAGCTTTCAAGCCCATCAGACACTATACTTCAAGCCCATCAGAACGTTGCTTCACGCCCATCAGATCCATGCTTTGTAGCCCATCACACCCTCACCTTCACGTCCATCAGACACTCCCCTTCAAGCCCATCAGACGAACACATTCAAGCCCACCAGGCCCTCACCTTCCAGCCCATCAGACCTTTGCATTCACGTCCATCAGACACCCGCCTTCAAACCGAAGAAACCCTTGCTTTCGAGCCCAACAGACCCTCGCCTTCAAGCCCATCAGTCCCTCACCTTCAAGCCCAAGAAATCTAGTATTCAAGCTGACCACACTCTCACCTTTAAACCCATCAGACCCTCGCATCCAAGCCAATAAGACCCTTGCATTCAAGCCCAGCAGATCCTTGCCTTCACGTCCAGCAGACACTCGCATTCAAGCCCCTGTGACCCTCGCTTTAAAGCCCATCAGTCCTTCGCCGTCAAGCCCAACAAACCCTCGCGTTCAAGTTTATCACATCATCGCGTTCAAGTTTATCACATCCTCGCCTTCAAGCCCATTAGACCTTCGCCTTCAGGCGCAGCTGACCATCGCCTTCAAGCCCATAAGAACCTAACAGTCACGTCCATTGGGCACTCGCCTTCAAACTCATTAGACACTCGCTTTCAAGCCCAACAGAGCCTCGCCTTCAACTCCATCAGTCCCTCGCCTTCAAGCCTATCAAACCCTTGCTTTCAAGCCGAACAGACCCTCGCATTGAAACCCATCCGACCCTCGCCTTCAAGCCAATGAGACCCTCGCATTCAAGTCCATTAGACACTTGCATTAACGTCCATCAGATGGTCGCCTTCAGGCTCATCAGATCCTCGCTTTCAAGCCCAGCAGACCCTCGCCTTCAAGCTCATCACATATTGACCTCCAACACCATCAGACTATCCCCTTCAGGCCCATCACACCATCGACTTCAAGCCCATCAGACCTTTGCATTCAAGCCCATCAGACCCTCGACTACAAGCCCATCAGATCCTCTACTACAAGCCTATCTGACCCTCCCATTGAAACCCATGAGACCCTTGCCTTCAGGCCCATCATATCCGCTTCTTCAAACCCAACAGAGCCTCTCCTTCAAACCCATCAGACCCTCGCCTTCAAGCCCATCACACCCTCGCTTTTAAGCTCATCAAACACGGGCCTTCAAGCCTATCAGATCCTCGCCTTTCAAGCCCATCAAGCCCTCGTCATTGATCCTATAAGACCCTCATCTTCAAGCCCATCAGACCCTCGCCTTCAATCCCATCATACCTTCACTTTCAGTCCAATCATTCCCTCGCCTTCAAGCCGATCAGACCCTCGCCTTTAAGCCCACGGGGCCCTCGATTTGAAGCCAATCTGCTCCTCGTCATGAAGGCCATCTTTCCCTCAACTTCAAACCCATCAGGCTCTTGCCTTCAAGCTCATCAGAACCTCGCCTCAAGCTCAAAGGACCATCGCCTACAAGCCAATCAGACCCTCCCATTCAAGCCCATCAGCTCCTCGCCGTCAAGCCCAACAGACTCTCGCGTTCAAGCTTATCACATCTTCGCCTTCAGACCCATTAGACGTTCGACTTCAGGCTCAGCAGACCATCGCCTTAAGCCCATAAGAACCTCACAGTCACGTCCATCGAGCACTCGCCTTCAAACCCATCAGACACTCGCTTTCAAGCCCAACAGAGCATCGCTTTCAAGTCTTTCAGTCCCTTGCCTTCAAGCCCTACTCGCCTTAAAACCCATCAGACAATCGCTTTCAAGCCCAACAGAGCCTCGCCTTCAAGTCCATCAGTCCCTTGCCTTCAACCCCAACAGACCCCTGCATTCACGCTCATTACACCCTCATCGTCAAGCACATCAGATCCTTGCATCGAAGCCCATAAGACACTCGCCTTCAAGCTCATCAGACCCTCGTTTTAAAGAAGAATAGACCTTCTTCAAACCCATCAGTCCCTTGCCTTCAAGCCCAAAAGACACTAGCCTTCAAGTTCATCATACATTCTCCCTCAAGAACATGAGACCCCTCGCCTTCAAGCCCGGCAGACCCTTGCCTTCAAGCTCTTCATACCCTCGCCTTCAAGCTCATCACACCCTCGCCCTCAAGCTCATCACACCCTCGCCTTCAAGCCCAACAGACACTCGCCTTCAAGACCATCAAACAATCCCCTTCACGTACATCAAAAACTCGCCTTCAAGCAAATCAGACTCGCGTTCCAACTCATCAGACCTCCGCATTCACATCCATCACAAACTCCCCTTCAAGCCCATAAGACCCTCGCTTTCAAGCGCAACAGACACACACCTTCAAGCCCATTAGTGACGCCTTCAAGCCCAACAGATCCAAGACTTCAAGCTCATCTCACACTTGCCTTGAAGCCCATGACACCCTCGGCTTCAATCCATCAGACCCTCGCCTTCAGGCTCATCAGACCATCGTATTCAAGCCTATCAAACCCTGGAATTCAACCCCATCAGACCCTCTCCCTCACAGATCCTATCCTTGAAGCTCATCTCACACTTGCCTTCAAGCCATTTCATATCCTCGCCTTCAACCCCATCAGACCCTCGCTTTCAAGTTCACAAGACACTTGCCTTCAAGCCCATCAGACCCTCGCCTTTACGTCCATCAGAAACTCGCCTTCAAGCATATGATTTTCGCTTTCTAGCCCAACAGAATCTCTCCTTCAAGCCCATCAGAACCTAGTTTTCAAGCCCACCAGATCCTATACTTTAAGCCCATCAGACCCTTGCTTCAAGACCATCAGACCCTTGATTTCTAACCCATCATACCCACGCCTTCATGTCCATCAGACACACTCCTTCAAGCCCATCAGACCAACGCATTCAAGCCCATCAGGCCCTCGCCTTCCAGCCCATCAGACCATCGTTTTACGTCCATCAGACACCCTCCTTCAAACCCACCAAACCTTCGCTTTCAAGCCCAACAGATCCTCGCCTAAAGGCCCATCAGTCCCTCGCCTTCTAGCCAAACAAACCTAGCCTGGAAGCTCATCACACCCTCGCATTCAAGCCCATGAGACGTTCGCCTTCAATCCATCAGACCCTCACCTTCAGGCTCATCTAGTTCATCAGAAACTCGCATTCAAGCGAATCAGACGATCGCCTTCCAAACCATCAGACCCTTGCATTCATGTCCATCAGACACTTGCCTTCAAGCCAATTAAACCCTTGCTTTCAAGCCTAACAGACCCTCGCCTTCAAGCCCATCAGTCCTTCGCCGTCAAGCCCAAAAGACCCTCGCGTTCAAGCTCATCACATCCTCGCCTTTAAACCTATCAGACCTTCCCCTTCAGGCTCAGCAGACCATCGCCTTCAAGCCAATCAGACACTCGCATTCACGTCCATCGGACACTCGCCTTCAAACCCATCAGAAATTCGCTTTCAAGCCCAACAGAGCCTCGCCTTCAAGCCCATCAATCCCTTGCCTTCTTGCCCTACTCGCCTTAAAACCCATCATGCACTCGCTTTCAAGCCCAACAGACCCTCGTCTTAAAGTCCATCAGTCCTTTGCCTTAAACCCTAACAGATCCGTAGCATTCAAGCTCATCACACCCTCACCCTCGAGCCCATCACACCGTTGCATCCAAGCCCATAAGACCCTCCCCTTCAGGCTCATCAGACCCTCGCTTTAAAGTCCTACAAACCTTCTTCAAGCCCAGCAGTCCCTTGCCTTCAAGCCCAAAAGTCACTAGCCTTCAAATTCATCACACATTCTCCTTCAAGCCCATTAGACCCTCGCCTTCAAGCATATCATATAGCCTTCATGCATATCAGAACCTCGCTTTCAAGCCCATCAGTCCCTCTTCTTCAAGGCCAATAGACCCTTGCCTTTAAGCTCATCACACCCTCACCTTCAAGAACATCAGACCCTCGCATCCAAGCTCATAAGACCCTCGCTTTCAGGCTCATCAGACCCCCGCCTTGAAGTCCATCGGACACTCGCCTTCAAACCCATTAGACTCTCGCTTTCATGGCCACCAAACCCTCGCCTTCAAGTCCATCAGTCCTTTGCCTTCAAAACCAACAGACTTTAGCCTTCAACCTCATCTCACCCTCACTTTGAAGCAATCAGACCCTGGTATACAAGCCCATAAGACCCTCGCCTTCAGGCTCATCACACCCTCGCCTAAGACCATTAGACCCTCGCATTCACGTCATCAGACACTCGCCTTTAAGCCCATCAGACCTTCACTTTAAGCCAAATAGGATCTCTCATTCAAGCTCATCAGTCTCTTGCCTTCAAACCCAACAGACACTAGCATTCAAGTTCATCACACAGTCGCATTCAAGTCTATCAGACCCTCGCCTTCAAGCATATCAGGCCCTTGCCTTCAGGCTCATTGCACCCTCTCCTTCAAGTTCATAAGACCCACACATTCAAGCCCAATAGACCCCCGCATTCAAGCACGTCAGTACCTTGCCATCTCGCCCATCAGAAACTCGCTTTCAAGCAAATCAGACCCTCGCCTTCCAGCCCCTCGCATTCACGTCCATCAGACATTTGCCTTCAAGCCCATTAGAACCTCGCTTTCAAGCCCAAAAGACCCTCACCTTCAAGCCCATCAGTCCCTCGCCTTCAAGCCCAACAGACCCTTGCCTTCAAGCTCATCAAACCCTCGCCTCCAAGCTCATCAGACCCTCGCCTTCAAGCCCATCAGACCCACGCATTCAAGCTCAACAGACACTCGCCTTCAAGATCATCAGACCCTTGCCTTCACGTCCATCAAAAACTCGCCTTCAAGCTAATCAGACCCTCGCGTTCCAACTCATCAGTCATCCGCATTCACGTCCATCACACACTCGCCTTCAAGCACATAAGACCTTCCCTTCCAAGCCCAACAGACACTCACTTTCAAGCCCATTAGTGACGCCTTCAAGCCCAATAGATCCCTGCCTTCAAGTTCATCACACATTTGCTTTCAATCCCATGAGACCCTTGGCTTCACTCCATCAGACCCTCGCCTTCAGGCTCATCAGACCCTCGTATTCAAGCCCATCAAACACAGGAATTCAAGCCCATCAGACCCTCGCCTTCACAGATCCTATCCTTGAAGCTCAACACTCTTGCCTTCAAGCCCTTCATGTCCTCGCCTTCAAGCCCATCAGACACTCGCTTTCAAGTTTACAAGACACTTGCCTTCAAGTCCATCAGACCCTCGCCTTCACGTCCATCAGACACTCGCCTTCAAACACATCAGAATTTTGCTTTCTAGCCCAACAGAACCCCGCCTTCAAGACCATCAGAGCCAAGCTTTCAAGCCCATCAGACCCTATACTTCAAGCCCATCAGACCCTTGCTTCAAGCCCATCAGATCCTTGCTTTCTAGCCCATCATACCCTCGCCTTTACGTCCATCAGACACTCTCCTTCAAGCCCATCAGACCAACGCATTCAAGCCCATCAGGCCCTCGCCTTCCAGCCCATCAGACCCTCGCATTCACGTCCATCAGACACCAGCCATCAAACCCACTAATCCCTAGCTTTCAAGCCCAACAGACCATCGCCTTCAAGCCTATCAGTCCCTCGCCTTTAAGCCAAACAAATCTAGCCTTCAAGCTCATCACACCCTCGCATTCAAGCCCATGAGACGTTCGCCTTCAATCCATCAGACTCTCGCCTTCAGGCTCATCAGACCCTCGTATTCAAGCCTATGAGACCCTGGAATTCAAGCCCATCAGACCCTCGCCTTCACTTTCATCAGAAACTCGTCTTCATTCCCATCAAACTCTCGCTTTTAAGACCAATAGAACCTCGCCTTCAAGACCATCAGACCCTCGCATTCAAACCCATCAGACACGTGCATTCAATCCCATCAGACACTCTCCTTCAAGTTCATCAGAAACTCGCCTTCAAGCAAATCAGGACCCTCGCCTTCCAGCCCATCAGCCAATCGCATTCACGTCAATTAGACACTCCTTCAAGCCCAATAGACCCTCGCTTTCAGGCCAAAGAGACCCTCGCCTTCAAGCCCATCAGTCCCTCGCCGTCAGGCCCAACAGACCCTCGCGTTCAAGCTCATCAGACACTCCCCTTGAAACCCATCAGACATTCATTTTAAAGCCAAACAGGCCCTCTCCTTCAAGCCCATTAGTCTCTTGCCTTCAAGCCCAACAGACACTAGCATTCAAGTTCGTCACATAGTCGCATTCAAGCCTATCAGACACTCGCTTTCAATTCCATCAGAAACTCGACTTCAAATGAATCACAACCTCGCTTTCCTGCCCATCAGACCCTCTCATTCACATCCATCGGACACTCGCCATTAAACCCATCAGACACTCGCTTTCAACCCCAACAGAGCCTCGCCTTAAAGTCCATTAGTCCCTTGCCTCTAAGCTCTGCTAGCCATAAAACCCATCATACACTTGCTTTCAAGCCGAACAGATCCTCGCATTCAAGCCTATCAGTAACTCGCCTTCAAGCCCATCAGAAACTCGCCTTCAAGGAAATCAAACCCTCGCCTTCCAACCCATCAGACCCTCGCATTCATGTCTATCAGACATTCGCCTTCAAGCCCATTAGAACCTTGCTTTCAAGCCCAACAGACCCTCGAGTTCAAGTCCATCAATCCATTGCCTTCAAACCCAACAGACTCTAGCCTTCACGCTCATCACACCCTAGCCTTCAAGCTCATGAGACCCTCGCATTCAAGCCCAACAGACACTAGCCTTCAAGTCCATCAGACCCTCGCCAACACGTCCATCAGAAATTCGCCTTCAAGCAAATCAGACCCTCGCGTTCCAGCCCATCAGACCTTCGCATTCACGTCCATCACACACTCGCCTTCAAGCCCATAAGATCCTCGCTTTCAAGTCCAACAGACACTCACCTTCAAGCCCATCAGTGACGCCTTCAAGCTCATCAGAAACTTGCCTTCAAGCGCATGAGACCCTTGCCTTCAATCCATCAGACTCTCGCCTTCAGGCTCATTAGACGCTCGTATTCATGCCTATTAAACACTGGAATTCAAGCCCAGCAGACCCTCGCTTTCACAGATCCTTTCCTTCAAGCTCATCACACACTTGTCTTCAGGCCCATCATATCTTCACCTTCAAGCACATCAGACTCTCGCTTTCAGGCTTATCAGGCAAATGAGACCCTCGCCTTCACGTCCATCAGACACTCGACTTTAAGCCCATAACATCTTCGCTTTCAAACCTAACAGAACCCCACCTTCAAGCCCATCAGACCCTAGTCTTCATGCCCTTCAGACCCTGTACTTCAAGCCCAACAGACCCTTGCTTCAAGTTCATCGGACACTTGCTATCCAGCCCATCATACCCTCGCCTTCATGTCTATCAGACAACCTCCTTCAAGCCCATCAAACCAACGCCTTGAAGCCCATCAGGCCCACGCCTTCCAGCCCATGAAACCCTCGCATTCACATCCATCAGACACCCGCCTTCAAACTCACCAAACCCTAGCTTTCAAGCCTAAGAAACCTAGCCTTCAAGCTCATCACACCTTCGCCTTCAAGCCCAAGAGACGCTCGCCTTCACTCCATCGGACCATCGCCTTCAGGCTCATCAAACCCTCGTATTCAAGCCTATCAGACCCTGAAATTCAAGCCCATCTGACCCTCGCTTTCACGTCCATCAGAAACTAGCCTTCATGCCCATCAAACTCTCGCTTTCAAGACTAATAGAACCTCGCCTTTAAGACCATCAGACCCTCGCATTCAAACCCACCAGACATTTGCATTCAATCCAATCAGACATTCGCCTTCAAGCCTATCATATCCTCGCATTCACGTCCATCAGTCACTCGCCTTCAAGCCCATTAGACCCTTGCTTTCGACCTAAGCATACCCTCGCCTTCAGGCCCATCAGTCCCTTGCCGTCAAGCCCAACAGACCCTCGCGTTCAAGATCACCACATCCTCGCCTTCTAGTCCATCAGACCTTCGAATTCAGGCTCAGCAGACAATCGCTTTCAAGCCCATCAGACCCTTGCATTAACGTCCATCGGACACTCGCATTCAATCCAATAGACACTCGCTTTCAAGCTCAACAGAGCCTCGCCTTCAAGTCCGTCAGTCCCTTGCCTTCAAGTCCATGAGTCCCTTGCCCTCAATCCCTACTTGCCTTATAACCCATCATACACTCGCTTTCAAGCCCAACAGACACTCGCCTTCAAGTTCATCAGTCCTTTGCTTTCAACCCTAACAGATCCATAGCATTTAAGCTCATCACACCCTCACCTTCAACCCCATTAGACCCTTGCATCCAAGCCCATCAGACCCTCGCCTTCAGGCTCATCAGACGCTCGCATTCGTCCCTATCTAACAATTTAATTCAAGCCCAGCAGACCCTCGCCTTCACAGATCCTTTCCTTCAAGATCACGAAACACTCGTCTTCAAGCCCATCATATCTTCACCTTCAAGCCCATCAGAATCTCGCTTTCAGGCTGATCAGGCAAATCAGACCCTCGCCATCACGTCCATCAGACACTCGCCTTCAAGCCCATCACATCTTCGCTTTCAAATCCAACAGAATCTCGCCTTCAAGCCCATCAGACCCTAGCCTTTATGACCCTCACACCCTGTGCTTCTAGTCCATCAAACTCTTGCTTCAAGTACATCATACCCTTGCTATCCAGCCCACCATACCCTCGCCTTGATGTCCATGAGACACTCTCCTTCAAGCCCATCAGACAAACGCATTCAAGCGCATTAGGCCCTCACCTTCCAGCCCATCAAACCCTCGCATTCACGTCCATCAGACACCCGCCTTCAAACCCACCAAACCCTAGCTTTCAAGCACAACAGACCCTAGCCCTCAAGCCCAAGAAACCTAGCCTTCAAGCTCATCACACCTTCGCCTTCAAGCCCATGAGACGCTCGCCTTCACTCCATCAGACCATCGCCTTCAGGCTCATCAGACCCTCGTACTCAAGCCTATCAGACCCTGAACTTCAAGCCCATCAGACCCTTGCTTTCAGGTTCATCAGAAACTCGCCTTCATGCCCATCAAACTCTCGCTTTCAAGACCAATAGAACCTCGCCTTCAAGACCGTCAGACCCTCGCATTCAAACCCATCAGACACTTGCATTCCATCCCATCAGACGCTCGCTTCAAGCCTATCAGATCCTCGCATTCATGTCCATCAGTCACTCTCCTTCAAGCCCATTAGACCGTTGTTTTCGAGCTAAACATACCCTCACCTTCAAGCCTATCTGTCCCTCGCGGTCAAGCCCAACAGACCCTCGCGTTCAAGCTAATCATATCCTCGCCTTCAAGCCTATCAGACTCTCGACTTCAGGCTCTGCAGACAATCGCTTCCAAGCCCATCAGACACTCGCATTAACGTCCAATGGACACTCGCATTCAAACCCAATGGACACTTGCTTTCAACTCCAAAAGAGCCGAGCTATCAAGTCCATCAGTCCCTTACATTCAAGCCCTACTCGAATTAAAACCTATCATACACTCGCTTTCAAGCCCAACAGACCCTCGCCTTCAAGTCCATCAGTCCTTTGCTTTCAACCCTAACAGATCCATAGCATTCAAGCTCATCACACCTTCACCTTCAATCCCATCAGAGCCTTGCATCCAAGCCCATCACACCCTCGGCTTCAGGCTCATCAGACGCTCGTATTCATGGCTACGAGACAATGGAATTCAAGCCCAGCAGACCCTCGCCTTCACAGATCCTTTCCTTCAAGCTCATCATACACTTGTCTTCAAGCCCATCATGTATTCACCTTCAAGCCCAACAGACTCTCGCTTTCAGGCTCATCAGACAAATCAGACCCTAGCCTTCACGTTCATCAGACATTCGCCTTCAAGCTCATCATATCTTCGCTTTCAAATCCAACAGAACCTCGCCTTCAAGCCCATCAGACCTTAGCCTTCATGCCCATCAGACCCTGCACTTGAAGCCTATCAGACCCTTGCTTCAAGTCCATTAGACCCTCGCATTTCAGGCCATCATACCCTCGCCTTCATGTCTATCAGACTCTCTTCTTCAAGCCGATCAGGCCCTCGTCTTCCAGCCCATCAAACCCTCGCATTCACGTCCATCAGACACCCGCCTTCAAACCCACCAAACCCTAGCTTTCAAGCACGACAGACCCTCGCCTTCAACCCCAAGAAACCTAGCCTTCAAGCTCATCACACCTTCGCCTTCAAGCCCATGAGACGCTCGCCTTCACAACCGTCAGACCATCGCCTTCAGGCTCATTAGACACTCGTATTCAAGCCTATCAGACCCTGGAATTCAAGCACATCAGACACTCGCTTTCACGTCCATCAGAAACTCGCCTTCATGCACATCAAACTCTCGCCTTCAAGACCATCAGACCCTCGCATTCAAACGAATCAGAGACTTGCATTCCATCCCATCAGACACTCGCCTTCAAGCCTATCATATCCTCGCATTCACGTCCATCAGTCACTCGCCTTGAAGCCAATTAGATCCTTTCTTTCGAGCCAAACATACCCTCGCCTTAAAGCCTATGAGTCACTCGCCGTCAAGCCCAGCAGACCCTCGCGTTCTTGCTCATCACATCCTAGCCTTCAAGCCCATCAGACCTTCGAATTCAGGCTCAGCAGACAATCGCATTCAAGCCCATCAGACCCTCGCATTGACGTCCATCGGACGCTTGCATTCAAACCCAATAGACACTCGCTTTCAAGCCCAACAGAGCCTCCCTTCAAGTCCATCAGTCCCTTGCCTTCAAGCCCTATTCGCCTAAAAACCCATCATACACTCGCTTTCATGCCCAACAGACCCTCGCCTTCAAGTCTATCTGTCCTTTGCCTTCAACCCTAACAGATCCATAGCATTCAAGCTCATCACACCCTCACCTTCAATCCCATCAGACCCTTGCATCCAAGCCAATCACACCCTCGCCATCAGGCTCATCAGACGCTCGTATTCATGCCTATCAAACACTGGAATTAAAGCCCAGCAGATCCTCGCCATCACAGATCCTTTCCTTCAAGCTCATCACACATTTGTCTTCAAGCACATCATATCTTCACCTTCAAGCACATCAGACTCTCGCTTTCATGCTCATCAGGCAAATCAGACCCTCGCCTTCACGTCCATCAGACAAGCCTTCAAGCTCATCACATCTCCGCTTTCAAACCCAAAAGAACCTCTCCTTCAACCCCATCAGACCCTAGCCTTCACGCCCATCAGACCCTGTACTTCAAGCCCATTAGACCCTTCTTTCAAGTCCATCAGACCCTTGCTTTCCAGCACATCATACCCTTGCCTTCATGTCTATCAGACACTGTCCTTCAAGCCCATCAGGCCATCGCCTTCCAGCCCATTAAACCCTCGCATTCGCGTCCATCAGACACTCGCCTTCAAACCCACCAAACACTCGCTTTCAAGCACAACAAAACCTCGCCTTCAAACCCAAGAAACCTAGCCTTCAAGCTCATCACACCTTCGCCTTCAAGCCAATGAGACGCTCGCGTCACTCCATAAGACCATCGCCTTCTGGCTCATCAAACCATCGTATTCAAGCCTAAAAGACCCTGAAATTCAAGGCCATCAGACCTTCGCTTTCACGTCCAACAGAAACTCGTATTCATGCCCACCAAACTCTCGCTTTTAAGAACAATAGAACCTCTCTTTCAAGACCATCAGAACTTCGCATTCAAACCCATCAGACACTTGCATTCCATCCCATCAGACACTCGCTTCAAGCCTATCAGATCCTCGCATTCAAGTTAATCAGCCACTCGCCTTCAAACCCATTAGACCCTTGTTTTCGAGCCAAACATACCCTCGCCTTCAAGCCATCAGTCCCTCGCCGTCAAGCCCAACAGAGCCTCGCGTTCAAGCTCATCACATCCTCGCCTTCTAGTCCACCAGACCTTCGAATTCAGGCTCAGCAGACAATCGCTTCCCAGCCCATCAGACACTCGCATTAACGTCCATCGGACACTCGCATTCAAACACAATGGACACTCGTTTTCAAGCCCAACAAAACCTCGCCTTCAAGTCCAACAGTCACGTGCATTCAAGCACTCCTCGAATTAGAACCCATCGCTTTCAAGCCCAACAGACATTCGCCTTCAAGTCCATCAGTCCTTTGCTTTCAACCCTACCAGATCCATAGCATTCATGCTCATCACACCCTCACCTTCAATCCCATCAGAGCCTTGCATCCAAGCCCATCACATCCTCGCCTTCAGGCTCATCAGACGCTCGTATTCATGGCTACGAAACAATAGAATTCAAGACCAGCAGACCCTCGCCTTCACAGATCCTCTCCTTGAAGCTCATCACACACTTGTCTTAAAGCCCATCATATATTCACCTTCAAGCCCATTAGACTCGCTTTTAGGCTCATCAGGCAAACCAGACCCTCGCCCTCACGTCCATTAGATACTCGCCTTCAAGCCCATCAAATCTTCGCTTTCAAACCCAAAAGAACCTCGCCTTCAAGCCCCTTGTCTTCAAGCCCTGCTAGCCTTAAAATCCATCAAACACTCGCTTTCAACCCAACAGACCCTAGCCTTCCAGTCTATCAGTCCCTTGCCTTCAACCCCGATAGACCCTAGCATTCAAGCTCATGACACCCTCACCTTCAAGCCCATCAGGCCCTTGCATCCAAGCCCATATGACCCTCGCCTTCAGGCTCATCAGACCCTCGTTTTAAAGCCGAACAGACCTTCTTAAAGCCCAAAAAACTAGCTTTCAGGTTCATCACACATTCGCCTTCAAGCCTATTAGACCCTCGCATTCAATCCATGAAACCCTCGCCTTCAGGCTCATCAGATCCTCGTATTCAAGCCCAACAGACCCTAGCTTTCAAGCCCAACAGACCCTCGCCTTCAAGCCCATCAGTCCCTCGCTGTCAAGTCTAACAGACCCTCGCGTTCAAGCTCATCACATCCTCGCCATCAAGCCCTTTAGACCTTCGCCTTCAGGCCCAGGAGACCCTCGCCTTCAAGCCCATCAGATCCTCGCATTCACGTCCATCAGACACTCGCCTTCAAACCCATTAGACCCTCGCTTTCAAGCCCAACAGATCCTCGCCTTTGATTCCATAAGTCCCTCGTCTTCAGGCCCTACTCGCCTTAAAACTCATAAAACACTCGCTTTCAAACTAACAGACCCTCGCCTTCAAGTCCATCAGTCCCTTGCCTTCAACCCCGACAGACCTTAGCATTCAAGCTCATCACACCCTCACCTTGAAACCCATCAGACCCTTGCATCCAAGCCTATAAGACCCTCGCCTTCAGGCTCATCAGACTCTCGTTTTAAAGCCGAACAGACCTTCTTCAAGCCCAATAGTCCCTTGCCTTCATGCCAAAAAAACTAGCCTTCAAGTTCATCACACATTCGCCTTCAAGCCTATCAGACCCTCGCCTTCAACCTCATCAAACCTTCGCCTTCAAGCCCTTGAGACCCTCGCCTTCAATCCATGACACTAGCCTTCAGGCTCATCAGATCCTCGTATCCAAACCTATCGGACCCTGGAATTCAAGCCCATCAGACCCTCGTCTTCAAATTCATCTCACCCTCCCCTTCAAACCCATCAGACTCTCGCATCAAGCCCAACAGACACTCGCCTTCAAGCCCATCACACCCTCGCCTTCAAACGCATGAGACCCTCGCCTTGAATCCATCAGACCTTCACATTTACGTCCATCAGACACTCGCCTTCAAACCCATTAGACCCTCGCTTTCAAGCCCAATAGACCCTCGCCTTCAAGTCCATCAGTCCCTTGCCTTCAAACCCAACAGACGCTAGCCTTCAAGCTCATCACACCCTCACTTTGAAGCCCATCACACCCTCGCATCAAAGCCCATAAGACCCTTGCCTTCAGGCTCATCACACCCTCGCCTTCAATCCCATCAGACCCTCGCATTCACGTCATCAGACACTCGCCTTTGAAACCCATCAGACACTCACTTTAAAGCCCAACAGACCCTCTCCTTCAACCCCATCAGTCTCTTTCTTTCAAGCCCAACAGACATTAGCCTTCAGGTTCATCACACAATCGCATTCAAGCCTATCAGACACTCGCCTTCAAGCACATTAGACCCTCGCCTTCAGGTTCATCGCACCCTCACCTTCAAGTCCATAAGACACACGCATTCAAGCCCAACAGACCCTCGCATTCAATCCCATTAGACTCTCGCCCTCACGTCCATCAGAAACTTGCCTTCCAGACCATCAGACCCTCGCATTCACGTCCATGAGACATTCGCCTTCAAGCCCATTAGAACCTTGTTTTCAAGTCCAACAGACCCTCGTATTCAAGCCCATCAGTCCCTCGCCTTCAAGTCCAGCAGACCCTTGCCTTCAAGTTCATCTCACCCTCGCCTTCAAACCCATCAGACTCTCGCATCAAACCCAACAGACACTCTCCTTCAAGCCCATCACACCCTCGCCTTCACGTCCATCAGAAACTCGCTTTAAAGCCCATAAGACCCTCGCTTTCAAGCCCATCAGACCTTCGCATTCACGTCCATCACACACTCTCCTTCAAGCCCATAAGACCCTCGCTTTCAAGCCCATCAGATCATCGCCTTCAAGCCCATCAGTGACGCCTTCAAGCCCAACAGATCCTAGCCTTCAAGCTCATCACACACTCGCCTTTAAGCTCATCACGTCCTTGCCTTCAAGCCCATCAGACCTTCGCTTTGAGGCTCACCAGACACTCGCTTTCAAGCCAATCAGACCCTAGTATTCAAGCCCTTAAGTCCCTTGCCTTCAAGCCAATCAGACCCTCGCTTTCACGTCCATGAGACACTTGCTTTCAAGTCCATCAGACCCTCGCTTTCACGTCCATCAGACACTTGCCTTCAAGCCCATCAGACCCTCGCCTTCAAGCCCAAACAAACCTCGCCTTCAAACCCATCAGACCTTAGCCTTCAAGCCCATCAGACCCTCGACTTCAAGCCTATTAAACCCTTGCTTCAAGCCCATCAGACCCACGCTTTCAAGGCCAATCGACCCTCGCCTTACAGCCCATCAGACCCTCGCATTCACGTTCATCAGACACCCTCCTTCAAGCCCATCAGCCTCTCACAGTCATGCCCAACAGACCCTAGCCTTCAAGGTCATTACACCCTCGCCTTCAAACGCAAAAGACCCTAGCCTTGAATCCATCAGACCCTCTCCTTCAGGCTCATCAACCCTCGTATTCAAGCGTATCAGACCCTGGAATTCAAACCCATCAGACCCTCGCCTTCACGTCCATCATAAATTCGCCTTCATGTCCATTAAACCTTTCAAACCCATAAGACAGTTGACTTAAGCCTATCAGAGGACCATCGCCATCCAGACCAACTGACCCTAGCCTTCAAGTCCATCACACCCTCGTCTTCAAGCCCATCAGATCCTCGTTATCAAGCCTATCAGACCCTCCCCTTGTAACCATCAAACCCTCGCCTTGAAGCCCATCACATCCTCGCCCTCAGGCCCATCATACCTTCGCCTTGAAACCCATCAGACTCTTACCTCTAAGCCCATCAGACTCTCCCCTTCCACCCCAACAGACCCTAACCTTCAAGCTCATCACACTCTCACCTTCAAGCTAATGACACAGTTGCTTTCAAGCTCATCAGACCCTTGCCTTCAGGCCCATGAGACAGTTGCTTTAAAGCCCATGAGACTCTCGTATTCAAGCCCATCAAACCATCGCCTTCAAGCCCATCAGACCCTTTTCTTCAAGCCCATCGGACCCTGTCTTTCAAGCACATCAGACCCTCACTTTGAAGGCCATCAGACCCCTGCCTTGCATCTCATTTGGATCTCGCCACCAAACCCATCTGGCCCTTGCCTTCGAGCAAATGAGGTCCTCACCTTTACGCCTATCATACACTCGCCTTTAAGCTCATATGACCACCTTCGAGCCTAACAGACCTTCGCTACCAAGTCCATCAGACACTAGCCTTCAATCCCATTAGGCCCTCGCTTTGAAGCCCATCTGGCCCTCCCTTTGAAGCCCATCTAGCCTTCGCCTTGAAGCCCATCAGACCCCCACATTCAAGCCTATCAGGCCTACACCTTCAAACCCATCAGACACCGGCCTTGAAGCCCATCAGACACTGGCCTTAAAACCTATCACACCCTAACCTTCAAGCCCATCAAACCCCTGCCTTCGGTCCCATCAGACCCACGCCTTCAAGCCCATCAGACTTTTGCATTCAAGTACATCAGACCCTCGCCTTCTAGCCCATGAGACTCTCGCCTTCAAGTCCATCAGACACTCGCCTTAAAGCCGATCAGACCCTCGATTTCAGGCCCAACAGACACAAACCTTCAAGTCCATCACACCCTCGTCTTCAAGTCCATCACACCCTCGTCTTCAAGCCCATCGCACTCTCATCATGAAGCCTAACAGATCCTCCCCTTGAAACCCATCAGACCCTCGCCTTCAAGCTCATCTGGCTCTGTCCTTCAAGCCCATCTGGCCTTTGCCTTCAAGCCCATCTGGCCTTTGCCTTCAAGCCCATCAGGCCCTCACCTTCAAGACCATGAAGCCTGGGATTTCAAGCCTATCAGACCCCGGCCTTGAAGCCTATCAGACGTTCGCCTTCAATCCCATCAAACCCTCGCTTTCAAGTCCATCAGACCCTTTTCTTCAATCCCACCAGACCCACGCTTTCAAGACCATCAGAATGTTGTCTTTAAACCCATCTGGTCCTCAACATTAAACCCATGAAAGAATCGTCTTCAAGCCCATCAAACTCTCCTCTTCAAGCCTATTCCACCATCGCTTCCAAGCACATTACACCTTTGCCTTCATTCCCATCAGACATCCGCCTTCAAGGCCATCATACTCACCTTTAAACCCATGTGGCCCTCGACTTTTAGCCTACCAGACCATCACCTTCAAGCCCATGAGACCCTCGCCTTCAAAACCATCACACACACGTCTTCAAGCCCATCAGACCCTCGCCATCAAGCCTCTTAGATTCTCCACTTGAAACCCATCAGTTCCTTACCTTCAAAACCATCACACCCTTGCCTACAGGCCCATCAGACCCTCGCCTTCAGGCTTAACAGACCTTCGCCTTCCAGCTCATCAAACACTTACATTTTGGCCCATCAGACACTTGTCTTCAAGCCAATCTGACCCTCGCCTTCAAACCCATCAGACCCTCGCCTTCAAACCCATCACACCCTCGCCTTCAAGCCCATGATACCCTTGCCTTCAAGCCCAACAGACCTTCACATTGAAGCCCATCAGACCCAAGATTTCAAGCCTATCAGACCCTCCCCTTGAAACTCGTGATACCCACACGTTCAGGGCCATCAGAACTTCACCTTCAAACGCATCAATCCCTCTTCTTCAAACCCATCAGACCCTCACCGTCAAGCCCATAAGACCCTCGCAATCAAGCCCATCAAACCGTCGCCTTCAAGCCTATCAGACCCTCGAGTTCAAGCCCATAAGACCCTCGCCTTCACGCTCATCAAACACTCGTCTTCAAGCCCATCAGACCCTCGCTCTCAAGCCCAACAGATCCTCGTCTTCATGCCCATCAGACCCTAGCCTTCAGGCTTATCAAGCTCTCGCCTTCAAGCCCATCACACCCACTTCTTCAAGCCCATCAGACCTCGCATTCAAGCCTATACGGCTCTCGCCGTCCAGCCCATCAGACACTCTCCATCAAACCCGTCAAACCCTCGTTTTCAAGCCCATCAGACCCTCGCCTTCAAGCCCATCAGACCCTCGCCTTCAAGCCCATCAGACCTTCTCCTTCCAGACCAACAGACCCTAACCTTCTAGCCCATCACGCCGTCGCCTCAAAGCCTATGAGACCCTTGCCTTCAGGCCCATCACACCTAAATGCCCATCAGACTCGTCTTCAAGCCTATCTGAACTTTGCCTTGAAGCCCATCAGGCCCTAACCTTCAAGCCAATCAGGCCCTTGCTTTCAAGCTCATCAGACTCTGAAGCCCATGACACTCTAAACTTAGAGCCAATCAGGCCCTCGCCTTCAAGCCCATAACAGCTCGTTTTCAAGCCCATCAGACCCACGCCTTCAAGCCCATTAGACCTTTGCCTTTCAGCCCATCAGACACTCGCCTTCAAGCCCATCAAATTCTCCTCTTCAAGCCCATCACACCATCGCTTTCAAGCCCATTAGACCCTTGCCTTCAATGACATCAGACCTGCGCCTTCAAACCCATCATTTACTCGCCCTTAATCCCATCTAGCCCTCTCCTTCAAGCCCATCAGACCGTCACCTTTAAGCCCATCAGACCCTCGCCTTCAAGCTCATCAGATCCTTCCCTTCAAGCTCATCAGACCCTCGCCTTCAAGCCCATTAGACCCGCGTCTTCAAGCCAATCGGACCATCGAATCCAAGCCCATAAGACCCTCGCTTACAAGGACATCAGACCCTCGCCTTGAAGCCCATCAGACCTTCGCTTTGCATCTCATTTGACTCTCGCCATCAAGCCCATCTGGCCCTTGCCTTCAAGCAAACAGAACCTGGCCTTAAAGTTCATCACACCCTTCACTTTAAGCCCATCAGAACCTCGCCCTCAATCCCATCAGACACTCGCCTTCAAGCAAATCAGACCCTTGCTTTCAAACCCACTAGACCCTCACCTTCAAGCCTATACCACCCACGCCTTCAAGCCAATCATACCTTTGCATTCAAACCCATCAGATCCTGGCCTTCAAGCCTATCAGACCTTCGAATTCAAACCCACCAGACCATCTCATTCAAGTCTATCAGACCCCCGACTTCCAGCCCAGAGCACAGTTGCCTTCAAGCCCATGAGACCCTCGTCTTCAAGCCCATCACACCATCGCTTTCAAGCTCATTAGACCATTGCTTTAAATCCCATCAGACACATGCCTTCAAGCCCATCATACCCTCACCTTTAAGAACATCTGGACCTCGCCTTCAAGCCCATCAGACCCTCGCCTTCAAGCCCATCAGACCCTCGCCTTCAAGCCCATCAGACCCTCACCTTCAAACCCATCACAACCTCGTCTTCAAGCCAATCAGACCCTCACCATCAAGCCTATCAGACCCTCTCCTTGAAACCATCAGACCCTCGCCTTCAAAACCATCAGACCCTTGCCTTAAGGCTCATCATATCTTCGCCTTGAAACCCATCAGACCCTCCCCTTTAAGCCCATCAGACCCTCGCCTTCAAGCCCATCTAGCCCTCTCCTCGAAACCCATCTGAACTTCGCCTTGAAGCCCATCAGGATCTCAACTTCAAGCCCATGAAACCCTTGCCTTGAAGCCCATCATACCCTGGCCTTGAAGCCCATCAGACCATTGCGTTGAAGCCTATCGGACCCTCGCCATCAAGCGCATCACACCATCGCTTTCAAGCCCATCAGACACTTGCCTTCAAACCCATCAGACACACTCTTTTAAGCCCATCATACCCGTGTCTTTAAGCCCATCTGGCCTTCGACTTCATGCCCATCATACCCGTGTCTTTAAGCCCATCTGGCCCTCGACTTCATGCCCACCAGACCGTCGCCTTTAATCCCATCAGATCCTCACCTTCCAGCCCATCAGACCCTCGCCTTTATGTTCATCAGACACTCGCCTTCAACCCGTCAAACCCACGCTTTAAAGCCCATCAGAACTATGCTTTCATGCCCATCAGACCCTCGTCTTTAAACCCAACAGACTCTAGCCTTCAAGCTCATCACACCCTTCGAACCCTCGCCTTCAAACTCATCAGACCCTCGCCTTCCGCCCCATTATACCTTCCCTTTAAAGCCCATTACGAACCTCGCCTTTAAGCCCATCAGACCTTCGCCTTCAATCCCATATGGCCCACGCCTCGAAGCCGATCTGGCCCTCGTCTTGAAGCCCATCAGGCCCTCGCATTGATGCCTATCAGGCCTTCGTCTTCAAACCAATCAGACCCTGGCCTTGAAGCCCATCAGACCCTGACCTTGAAGTCTATCAGACCATCGCCTTCAAGTCCATAACACCCTTGCTTTAAAGCCCATCAAACCCGTGTCTTCAAGCACATCAGACTCTCACATTCAAGTCCATCAGACACACGCCTTCCAGCCCATCTGATCCTCACCCTCAAGTCAATCAGGCACTCATCTTCAAGCCCATCAGACCCTCGACTTCAAGCCTATCAGACCCTCCCATTGAAACCCATGAGACTCTTGCATTCAAGCCCATTACACCCTCGCCTTCAAGCCCAACATATCCTCGCTTTCAAGCACATCAGACCCTCGCCTTGAAACCAATCAGACCCTCGCCTTCAGCCCATAAACCCTCCCCTTAAAGCCCATCAGGCCCTCGCCGTTAAGCCCCTCCGAACCACGCCTTGAAGCTCATCTGGCCCTCGCCATCAAAGCAAACTTGCCCTCTCCTTCAAGCCCATCATACCCTCGCCTTCATGCCCATCAGATCCTCGCTTTCAAGCCGATGAGACCCTCACTTTTAAGTCCTCCATACACTCGCCTTCAATCCAATAAGACCCTCGCCTTCAAGCCCATCAGTCCCTCTCCTTGAAGCCCATCAGACAATCGCCTTCAACCCCATCAGACCTTTGCTTTAAAGCCCATCCGACCCTCGCTTTCAGGCCTATGAGACCCACATCTTCAAGCCCAACAGAGCCTCGCCTTCAAGGTCATCATATCCTTCCCTTCAAGCCCATCAGACCCTAGCCTTCTGGCCCATGAGACACTCGCCTTCAAGCCAATCTGACCCTCTCTTTCAAACCCATAAAACCCTCGCCTTGAAGCCTATCACACCCTTGCCTTCAAGCCCATAAGACCTTCGCATTGAAGCCATTCAGACCATCGACTTCAAGCCTATCACACCCTCCGCTTGAAACCCATGAGACCCTGGCCTTCAGGCCCAGAAGAACCTCGCCTTCAAACCCATTAGACCCTCTCCTTCACACTCATCAGACCCTCGCCATCTAGCCCATCACACCCTCGCTTCAAGCCCATTAAACCATCGCCTTCAAGCCCATCAGACCCTCGCTTTCAAGGTCATCAGACCCTCACCTTTAAGCCCATTAGACTTTCGAATTCAAGCCCATAAGACCCTCGCCTTCAAGCCCATCCGACAATTGCCTTTAAGCCCATCAGACCCTCGAGTTGAAGCCCATCTGGACCTCGCTATCATGGCCATTTGGCCCTCGACTTTAAGCTCACCATGCCCTCACCTTCAACCCCACCTTCAAGCCCATCAAACCCTCACCTTCCAACCCATCAGACCCTCGCATTTACGTCCATCAGACACTCGCTTTCAAGCCCATCAGACACTTGCTTTGAAGCCCAACAGACCATTGTCTTCAAGCCCATGAATTCCTCGCCTTCAAGCCCAACAAACCCTAGCCTTAAAGCTCATCACATCCTCGCCTTTAAGCCCATCAGACCTTCGCATTCAAGCCCATCATACCCTCGACTTCAAACTCATCAGACGTTCGCCATTCAAGCTCATCAGACACTGGAATTCAAGCCCAACAGACCCTCGCCTTCAAGCCCATCTGACCCTCGCCTTCAAGCCCATCAGACCCTCGTTTTCAAGCGTAACAGAACCTCGCCTTCAAGCCCATCAGAACCCTCGCCTTCGAGCCCATCAGACCCTGGCATACAAAAACATTATACCCTCGCATTCAAGCCCATCAGACACTCACCTTCAAGCCCATCAGTCCCACGCCTTCAAGTCTAACAGACCTTAGATTCAAGCTCATCACACCCTCACTTTCAAGCCCATCAGACCCTCGCCTTCACGTCCATCAGAAACTCGCCTTCAAGCCAATCAGACACTCGCCTTGAAGTCCATCAGACCCTCGACTTCAAGCCCAACAGACCTTCAAGCCCATAAGACTCTCGCCTTCCAGCATATCAGACCCTCGCCTGTAAGTCCATCAGACATCCATCATCAAACCCGTCAGACCTTCGTTTTCAAGCCCAACAGACCCTCGCCTTCAAGGCCATCAGACTCGCCTTCCAGACCAAGAGACCCTAACCTTCAAGCCCATCACACTTTCGCCTTCAAGCCCATCATACCGTCATCTTTAAGACCATCAGACCCTCGACATCAAGCATGTCAGACCTGCCACTTGAAACCAGTAGACCCTCATCTTGTAGCCCATCAGATCCTCGCCTTCAGGGCCATCATACCTTTGTCTTGAAGCCCATCAGACCCTTGCCTTTCAGCCCATCAGTCCCTCGCCTTCAAGCCCTTCTGTCCTTCGCTTTCGAGCCCATCAGGCCCTCAACTTCAAGCCAATCAGGCCCTCGCTTTCAAGCTCATCAGACCCTGTCCTTGAAGCCCATGGCACCCTGGCCTTAGAGCCTATCAGACCCTCGCCTTGAAGTCCATCAGACCCTCGCCTTCAATCCCATCAGACCCTCGCCTTCAAGCCCATCAGTCCCTCGCCTTCAAGTACAAAAGACCCTACCCTTCAAGCTCATCGCACCCTCGCCTTCAAGCCCATCAAACCCTCGCCTTCAAGCCCATCAGACCCTCACTTTCAGGCTCATCAGACCCTCATTTTTAGGCCCGTCTGACCCTGGAATTCAAGCCCAACAGACCCCTGCCTTCAAGCACATCACTTCATCGCCTTCAAGTCCATTAGAAACTCGTCTTCAAGCCCAACAGACCCTCACATTCAAACCCATCAGACGATCGCCTTCAAACCCATCATACCTTCACCTTCAAGCCCAAGAGACCCTAGCCTCAAGCTCATCACACCCTCGCCTGCAAGCCCATCACATCCTCGTCTTCCAGCCCATCAAGCCTTCGCCAGCAAAGGCTATCAGACACTCCCCTTGAAACCCATCAGACCCTCGCCTTCAAGCCCATCAGATTCTCGCCTTCAGGCCCATCATATCTTTCTCTTGAAGCCCATAAGACCCTTGCCTTCAGGCCAATCATATCTTTGCCTTGAAGCGCATTAGACCCTCGCCTTCCAGCCAATCAGACCATCTTCACGTCCATCAGACACTCGCCTTCAAGCCCATGAGACACTCGCCTTCAAGCCCATTAGACCCTCGCATTCAAGCCCATCAGACCCTCGCCTTCAAACCCATCACACCCTCTGCTTCAAGCCCATCAAACCCTCGCTATCAAGCCTATCAGAACCTCCCCTTGAAAGCCATCACACCCTCGCCATCAAGCCTATCAGAAACTCCCATTGAAACCCATCACACCCTAGCCTTCAAAAGCATCATACCCTCTTCTTCAGGCCCATCGTATCTTCGCCTTAAAGGCCATCAGACCTTCGCCTTCCATCCCATCTGGCCCTCTCCTTGAAACCAATCTGGCCTTCGCCATGTAGCCCATCAGGCCCTCACCTTCAGGCATATGAAACCCACGATTTCAAGCCCATCAGACACTGGCCATCATACCTGCGCCTTTAAGACCATCTGGCCCTCGGCTTCAAGCCCATCAGACCCTCGCCTTCCAGCCGATCAGGCCTTCCAGTCCAAAAGACACTCGCCTTCAAGCCCATCATACCCTCGCTTACAAGCCCGAAAGATCCTCGCCTTCAAGCCCAACAGACCCTAGCCTTCAATCTCATCAAACACTCGCCTTCAAGCCCATCACATCCTCGTCTTCAAGCCCATCAGACCCTCGCCTTCCAGCCCATCAGACCGCCGCCTTCACGTCCACCAGACACTCGCCTCAAGCCCATGAGACACTCGCTTTCAAGCACATTAGACCCTCGCTTTGAAGCCCAACAGACCCTCGCCTTCAAGCCCGTCCAACCTTCTACTTCAAGCCCATCACACCCACTTTTTCACATCTAAGAGACTTCACATTCAAGACTATAAGACTCTCGCCTTCCGGCCAATCAGACACTCGCATTTAAGTCCATCAGACACTCGCAATCAAACCTGTCAGATTCTCGTTTTCACGCACAACAGACCCTCGTCATCAAGCCTATCAGACACTCACCTTGAAACCGTTAGACCTTCGCCTTGAAACCCACCAGACGCTCGCCTCCATGCCCATCATACCTTCTTCTTGAAGCCTATCAGACCATTGCCTTTACACTCATCATTCCTTCGTCTTCAAGTCCATCTGTCCTTGGCCTTCAAGCCCATCTAAACCTCACCTTAAAGCTCTTTAGGCTTTCACCTTACAAGTCAATCCGGTTCTCGCTTTCAAGCACATCAGAACCTAACTTTGAAGCCCATGACACCCTGGCCTTAGAACCTATCAGACCCTCCCCTTCAAGACCATAACACCCTCGCTTTCAAACCCATCAGACCCTTGCCTTCAATCCCATCAGACCCATGACTTGAAGCCTATCAGACCCTAGCCTTTAAGCCCATCTACCCCACGCATTCAAACTCATCAAACTCTCGTCTTCAAGAACATAACACCATTGCTTTCGAGCCCATTAGACCCTTGCCTTCAATCCCATCAGACCGTCACCTTCAAGTCCATCAGATCCTCGCCTTCAAGACCAAATGACAGTTGCCTCAAAGCCCATTACACCCTCGCATTCAAGCCCATAAGACCATCACCTCAAGCCCATGAGACCCCCGTCTTCAAACCCATTAGACCATCGAATTCAAGCCCATCAGACCCTCGCTTTCAAGCACATCAGATCCTCGCTTTCAATCACATCAGACCCTCGCCTTACATCTCATTTTGCGTTCGCCGTCAAGCCCATCTCTCCTTTGCCTTCACGCAAATGAAATCCTCGCCTTTCAGCCCATCATACACTTGCCTTTAAGCCCATAAGTCCCTCGCCTTCAAGCCTAACAGACCTTCACCACCAAGACCATCAGACAATCGCCTTCAACCCCATCAGACCCTCGCTTTCAAGCCGAACACACCCTCGCCTTCAGTCCCATCAAACCATCGCCTTTATGCTTAACAGACCATCGCCTTGAAGTTCATCACACCTTTGCCCTCAAGCCAATAAGACACTCGCCTTCAAGCCCATCAGACACTCGCATTCAAACCTGTCGGACCCTCGCTTTCAAAGCCATCAGACCCACGCCTTCAAGCCCATCACAACTACCCTTTCAAGCCCATCAGACCGCATTTAAGCCCATTAAACACTCGACTTCAAGCCTTTTAGGCCATCCCCCTGAAGCCAGTAAGAAACTCTCCCCTTCCGGCCCATCAGACAATTGCCTTCAAGCCCATCAGACCATTGGCTTTATGTTCATCAGATGCTTGATGTAAGCCCATCAGACCCATGCCATCAAGGCCATCAAACCATTGCTTTCAACCCATCAGACCCTCGCCTTCAAGCCCATCAGATCCTGGCCTTCAAGCCCAACAGACCCTCGAATTTATTTCAATAAGGCCCTCGACTTGAAGGTCACCTGACCCTCGCCATCAAGCCCTTCCTGCCCTCGACATCAAGCCCATCAGACCCACGCCTTCAAGCCGATGAGACCTTCCGCTTTAAGCCCTTCTTACATTCACCTTCAAGCCCATAAGACCCTCCCCACGAAATCCATCAGACCCTCGCCTACAAGCCCATAAGACAGTTGCCTTCAAGCACATCAGAATCAATTTCAAGCCCGTTAGACCCTCGCTTTCAAGGACATCAGACTCTCTCCTTGAAGCCCATCAGACCCTCTCCTTCACGCCCATGAGACACTAGCATTTAACCCCATCAGACACTCGCTTTAAAGCCCAAAATGCTCTCGCCTGCAGTCCCATCAAACACTCGCCTTTACGCTCAACAGACCCTCGCCTTGAAGTTCATCACACCCTTGCCCTCAAGCCCATCAAACACTCGCCTTTAAACCCATCAGACACCCGCTTTAGAGTCATCAGATCCTCGCTATCCAAGCCATCAGACCCACGCCTTCAAGCCCATCACACGAACGCCTTCAAGCCCATCAGATCCTAGCATTCAAGCCCATCAGGACTCGCCTTCCAGCCCATCAGACCCTCGCCTTCCAGTCCATAAGACATTGGTCTTTAAGCCCATGAGAACCTCGCTTACAATCCCATCAGATTATCGCCTTCAAGCCCATCACACCTCGCCTTCAAGCCCAACAGACCCTAGCCTTCAAGCTCACCGCACACTCGCCTTCAAGCCCTTCACATCCTCGTCTTCAAGCCAATCAGACCCTCGCCCTCCAGCCCATCAGACCGTCGCCTTCACGTCCATCAGAAACTCGCCTCAAGCCCATGAGACACTCGCCTTCAAGCCCATTAGACACTCGCTTTGAAGCCCAACAGACCCTCGCCTTCAAGCCCTTCCAACCTTCTACTTCAAGCCTATCACACCCACTTTTTCACATCTAAGAGACTTCATATTCAAGACTATAAGACTCTCGCCTTCCGGCCCATCACACTCTCGCATTTAAGTCCGTCAGACACTCGCAATCAAACCAGTCAGATCCTCGTTTTCAAGCACAATAGACCCTCGTCATCAAGCTTATCATACCCACCCCTTGAAACCGTTAGACCTTCGTCTTGAATCCCACCAGACGCTCGACTCCATGTCCATCATACCTTCTTCTTGAAGCCTATCAGACCGGTGCCATAAGCTCATCATTCCATCGTCTTCAGGTCCATCTGTCCTTGGCCTTCAAGCCCATCTAAACCTCACCTTAAAGCTGTCAAGCACATCAGACCCTAACTTTGAAGCCCGTGACACCCTGGCCTTAGAGCCTATCAGACCCTCGCCTTCAAGATCATAACACCCTTGCTTTCAAACCCATCAGACCCTTGCCTTCAATCCCATCAGACCCATGACTTGAAGCCTATCAGACCCTAGCCTTTAAGCTCATCTGCCCCACGCTTTCAAACTCGTCAAACTCTCGTCTTCAAGAACATCACACCATTGCTTTCGAGCCCATTAGACCCTTGCCTTCAATCCCATCAGACAGTCACCTTCAAGCCCATCAGATCCTCGCCTTCAAGCCCAAATGACAGTTGCCTTCAAGCCCATTACACCCTCGCATTCAAGCCCATAAGACCATCGCCTCAAGCCCATGAGAACCCCGTCTTCAAACCCATTAGACCATCGAATTCAAGCCCATCAGACCCTCACTTTCATGCACATCAGATCCTCGCTTTCAAGCACATCAGATCCTCGCCTTACATCTCATTTCGCGTACGCCGTCAAGCCCATCTGGCCTTTGCCTTCAAGCAAATGAAATCCTCGCCTTTCAGCCCATCATACACTCGCCTTTAAGCCCATAAGTCACTCGCCTTCAAGCCTAACAGACCTTCATCAACAAGACCATCAGACAATCGCCTTCAACCCCATCAGACCCTCGCTTTCAAGCCGAACAGACCCTCGCCTTCAGTCCCATCAAACTATCGCCTTTATGCTTAAGAGACCCTCGCCTTGAAGTTCATCACACCCTTGCCCTCAAGCCAGTCAGACACTCGCCTTCAAGCCCATCAGACAGTTGCATTCAAGCCTGTCGGACCCTTGCTTTCAAACCCATCAGACCAACGCCTTCAAACCCATCACAACTACCCTTTCAAGCCCATCAGACCTTTGCATTTAAGCATATTAAACATTCGATTTCAAGCATTTTAGGCCATCCCCCTGAAACTAGCAAGATACCCTCGCCTTGCGGCCCATCAGACAATTGCCTTCCAGCCCAATAGATGCTTGATTTAAGCCCATCAGGCCCATGCCATCAAGGCCATCAAACCATTGCTTTCAAGCCCATCAGACCCTCGCCCTCAAGCCCATCAGATCCTGGCCTTCAAGCCCAACAGACCCTCACCTTTAATCCAATAAGGCCCTCGACTTGAAGGTCACATGGTCCTCGACATCAAGCCCATCAGACCCTCGCCTTCAAGCCGATGAGACCCTCCGCTTTAAGCCATTCTTACATTCGCCTTCAAGCTCATAAGACCCTCGCCACGAAGCCCATCAGTCCTTCGCCTACAAGCCCATAAGACAATTCCCTTCAAACCCATCAGACTCGTATTCAAGCCCGTTAGACCCTCGCCTTCAGGGACATCACACCCTCTCCTTGAAGCCCATTAGACTCTCTCCTTGAAGCCCATCAGACTCTCTCCTTGAACTCCATCAGACCCTCTCCTTCACGCCCATGAGACACTCGCATTTAACCCCATCAGACACTCGCTTTCAAGCCCAAAAGGCCCTCGCTTGCAGTCCCATCAAACCCTCGCCTTTAAGCTCAACAGACATTCGCCTTGAAGTTTATCACACCCTTGCACTCAAGCCCATCAGAGACTCGCCTTTAAACCCATCAGACACTCGACTTCATACCTATCAGATCCTCGCTTTCAAAGCCATCAGACACACGCCTTCAAGCCCATCAAACGAACGCCTTCAAGCCCATCAGACCTTCGCATTCAAGCAAATCACAACCTCGACTTCAAACCCCTCAGACCCTTCCCCTGAAACCCATAAGAGACCCTTGCTATCATCCCATCAGGCAATCTCTTTCAAGACCATCAGATCCTCCTTTTCAAGCCCATCAGATCCTCGACTTCAAGTCCATCAGACCCACGCCATCAAGGCCATCACACCATTGCTTTCAAGCCCAGCAGACCCTCGCCTTCAAGCCCATCAGATCCTGGTTTTTAAGCCCATCATATCCTCGCCCTTAAACAATCATACCCTCGACTCGAAGGCCACCTGGCCCTTACCATCAAGCTTTCTGGTCCTCGATATCGAGCCCATCAGACCTTCGCCTTCAAGACCATGAGACCCTCCCCTTTAAGCCCTTCTTACACTCGCCGTCAACCCTATAACACCCTCGCCAAGAATCCCATCAGACCTTCGCCTACAAGCTCATAAGAAAATTGCCTTCAACAACATCAGACCCTCGTATTCAAGCAAATGAGTCGTTTTCCTTGAATCTTATCAAACCCTCCACTTTAAGCCCATCAGAACCTCGCCTTCAAGCTTATCTGTCCCTCGCCATCAAAGCAATCTGGCCTTCGCTTTAAAGCCCATCATGTCCTTACCTCCTTGCCCATCAGACCCTTCCCTTCAAGCCCATGAGCTCCTCGCTTTTAAGCCCTTCATACACTCGCCTTCAACAACAAAATACCCTCGCCTTCAAGCCCATCACACCCGTTCTTTGAATCCAATCAGACAATCCCCTTCAACCCCATCGACCCTCGCTTTCAAGCCCACCAGACCCTCGCCTTCAACTTCAAAAGACCTTCGCCTTCAAACTCATCAAACTCTCGCCTTCTAGCCTATTAGACACTCGCCTTCAAGCCAATCTGACCCTCGCTTTCAAACCCATCAAACCCTCGCCTTCAAGCCCATCATACCCTTGCCTTAAGGCCCTTGATGTCAAGCCTATCGGACCCTCCTCTTGAAACCCATGAGACCCTCACCTTCAAGACCATCAGAAACTCACCTTTAAATCCATCAGACCCTCTCCATCAAACCCATCAGACTCTCGCTCTCAAGCCCATGAGACCTTCGCATTCAAGCCCATCAAATCATTGCCTTCAAACCCACCACACCATCGCGTTCAAACCCATCAGGCCCTCGTCTTCAAGCCCATCACACCCTCGCCTTCAAGCCCAAGAGACCCTCGCCTTTAAGCCCATCATACGCTCGCCTGTAAGCCCATTAATCTATCACTCTCAAGCCCACTGGAACCTTGCCTTCAAGCTTATAAAACCCTCGTCTTCAAGCCCATCAGATCGTAGCATTCAAATCCATCAGACCCTTGTCTTCCAGCCGATCAAGCCCTCGACTTCCAGCCCATCAGACCCTGGCCTTCCAATCCAAAAGACACTCGCCTTCAAGCCCATCATAACCTCGCTTACAAGCCCGAAAGACCCTCGCCCTCAAACCCAACAGACCCTAGCAGAAAATCTCATCAAACACTCTCCTTCACGCCCATCACATCCTCGTCTTCAAGCGAATCAGACCCTCGTCCTCCAGCCCATCAGACCGTCGCCTTCACGTCCATCAGACACTCGCCTCAAGCCCAGAAGACACTCGCCTTCAAGCCCATTAGACACTCGCTTTGAAGCCCAACAGACCCTCGCCTTCAAGCCCGTCCAACCTTCTACTTCAAGCCCATCACACCCACTTTCTCACATCTAAGAGACTTCACATTCAAGACTATAAGACTCTCGCCTTCCGGCCAATCAGACACTCGCATTTAAGTCCATCAGACACTTGTAATCAAACCCGTCAGATCCTAGTTTTCAAGCAAAATAAACCCTCGTCATCAAGCTTATCATACCCTCCCCTTGAAAGCGCTAGACCTTCGCCTTGAAACCCACCAGACGCTCGCCTCCATGCCCATCATACCTTCTTTTTGAAACATATCAGACCGTTGCCTTTAAGCTCATCATTCCATCGTCTTCAAGTCCATCTGTCCTTGGCCTTCAAGCCCATCTAAACCTCACCTTAAAGCTCTTTAGCCTTTCAACTTACAAGTCGATCAGGTCCTCGCTTTCAGGCAAATCAGAACCTAACTTTGAAGCTCATGACACCCTGGCCTTAGAACCTATCAGACCCTCTCCTTCAAGACCATAACACCCTCGCTTTCAAGCCCATCAGACCCTTGCCTTCAATCCCATCAGACCCATGACTTGAAGCCTATCAGACACTAGCCTTTAAGCCCATCAGCCCCACGCCTTCAAATTCATCAAACTCTCGTCTTCAAGAACATGACACATGCTTTGGAGCCAATTAGATCCTTGCCTTCAATCTCATCAGACCGTCACGTTCAAGCCCATCAGATCCTCGCCTTCAAGCCCAAATGACAGTTGCCTCAAAGCCCATGAGACCCTCGCATTCAAGCCCATAAGACCATCGCCTCAAGCCCATGGGACCCCCGTCTTCAAACCCATTAGACCATTAAATTCAAGCCCATCAGACCCTCGCTTTCAAGCACATCAGATCCTCGGTTTCAAGCACATCAGACCCTAGCCTTACATCTCATTTTGCGTTCGCCGTCAAGCCCATCTCTCCTTTGCCTTCACGCAAATGAAATCCTCGCCTTTCAGCCCATCATACACTCGCCTTTAAGCCCATAAGTTCCTCGCCTTCAAGCGTAACAGACCTTCACCACCAAGACCATCAGAAAATCGCCTTCAACCACATCAGACCCTCGCTTTCAAGCCGAACACACCCTCGCCTTCAGTCCCATCAAACCATCGCCTTTATGCTTAACAGACCATCGCCTTGAAGTTCATCACACCCTTGCCCTCAAGCCCATCAGACACTCGCCTTCAAGCCCATCAGACACTCGCATTCAAACCTGTCGGACCCTCGCTTTCAAACCCATCAGACCCACGCCTTCAAGCCCATCACAACTACCCTTTCAAGCCCATCAGACCTTCGCATTTAAGCCCATTAAACACTCGACTTCAAGCCTTTTAGGCCATCCCCCTGAAACCAGTAAGACACCCTCGCCTTGCGGCCAATCAGAAAATTGCCTTCAAGCCCCTCATATGCTTGATTTAAGCCCATCAGGCCCATGCCATCAAGGCCATCAAACCATTGCTTTCAACCCCATCAGACCCTCGCCTTCAAGCCCATCAGATCCTGGCCTTCAAGCCCAACAGAACCTCGCCTATATTCCAATAAGACCCTCGACTTGAAGGTCACCTGGCCCTCGCCATCAAGCCCTTCCTGCCCTCGACATCAAGCCCATCAGACCAACGCCTTCAAGCCGATGAGACCCTCGGCTTTAAGCCCTTCTTACATTCACCTTCAAGCCCATAAGACCCTCCACACGAAATCCATCAGACCCTCGCCTACAAGCCCATAAGACAGTTGCCTTCAAGCCAATCAGACTCGCATTCAAGCCCGTTAGACCCTCGCCTTCAAGGACATCAGACCCTCTCCTTGAAGCCCATCAGACCCTCTCCTTCACGCCCATGAGACACTCTCATTTAACCCTATCAGAAACTCGCTTTCAAGCCCAAAAGGCTCTCGCCTGCAGTCCCATCAAACCCTAGCCTTTACGCTCAACAGACCCTCCCCTTGAAGTTCATCACACACTTGCCCTCAAGCCCATCAGACATTCGCCTTTAAACCCATCAGACACCCCCTTTCAAGCCTATCAGATCCTTGCTATCAAAGCCATCCGACCCACGCCTTCAAGCCCATCACACGAACGCCTTCAAGCCCATCATATCCTAGCATTCAAGCCCATCAGAACTCGCATTCCAGCCCATCAGACCCTCGCCTTCCAGTCCATAAGACACTGGTCTTTAAGCCCATCAGAACCTCGCTTACAAGCCCATCAGATTATCACCTTCAAGCCCATCACACCTCGCCTTCAAGCCCAACAGACAATAGCCTTCAAGCTCACCACACACTCGCCTTCAAGTCCATCACATTATCGTCTTCAAGCCAATCAGACCCTCGCCCTCCAGCCCATCAGACCGTTGCCTTCACTTACATCAGACACTCGCCTCAAGCACATGAGACATTCGACTTCAAGCCCATTAGACCCTCGCTTTGAAGCCCAACAGACACTCGCCTTCAAGCACGTCCAACTTTCTACTTCAAGAGCCCATCACACCCACTTTTTCAAATCTAAGAGACTTCACATTCAAGCCTATAAGACTCTCACCTTCTGGCCCATCAGACCCTCGCATTTAAGTCCATCAGACACTCGCAATCAAACCCGTCAGATCCTCGTTTTCAAGCACAACAGACCCTCGTCATCAAGCCTATCAGACCCTCCCCTTGAAACCGTTAGACCTTCGCCTTAAAACCCACCAGACGCTCGCCTCCATGCCCATCATAACTTCTTCTTGAAGCCTATCAGACTGTTGCCTTTAAGCTCATCATTCCTTCGTCTTCAAGTCCATCTGTCCTTGGCCTTCAAGCCCATCTAAACCTCGCCTTAAAGCTCTTTAGGCTTTCACCTTACAAGTCAATAAGGACCTCGCTTTCAAGCCCATCAGACACTGACTTTGAAGCCCATGACACCCTGGCCTTAGAGCCTATCAGACCCTCGCCTTCAAGACCATAACACCCACGCTTTCAAGCATTTCAAACCCTTGCCTTCAATCCCATCAGACCCATGACTTGAAGCCTATCAGACCCTAGCCTTTAAGCTCGTCTGCCCCAAGCTTTCAAACTCATCAAACTCTCGTCTTCAAGAACATCACACCATTGCTTTCGAGCCCATTAGACCCTTGACTTCAATCCCATCAGACCGTCACCTTCAAACCCATCAGATCCTCGCCTTCAAGCCCAAATGACAGTTGCCTTCAAGCCCATGAGACCCTCGCATTCAATCCCATTAGACCATCGACTCAAGCCCATGGGACCCCCGTCTTCAAACCCATTAGACCATCGAATTCAAGCCCATCAGACCCTCGATTTCAAGCACATCAGATCCTCGCTTTCAAGCACATCAGACCCTCGCCTTACATCTCATTTGGCGTTCGCCGTCAAGCCCATCTGGCCTTTACCTTCAAGCAAATGAAATCCTCGCCTTTCAGCCCATCATACACTCGTCTTTAAGCCCATAAGTCCCTCGCCTTCAAGCCTAACAGACCTTCACCACCAAGACCATCAGACAATCGCTTTCAACCCCATCAGACCCTCGCTTTCAAGCCGAACAGACCCTCGCCTTCAGTCCCATCAAACTATCGCCTTTATGCTTAACAGACCCTCGCCTTGAAGTTCATCACACCCTTGCCCTCAAACCCATCAGACACTCGCCTTCAAGCCCATCAGACAATTACATTCAAACCTGTCGGACCCTCGCTTTCAAACCCATCAGACCCACGTCTCTAAGCACATCACATCTACCCTTTCAAGCCCATCAGACCTTCGCATTTAAGCCCATTAAACACTAGACTTCAAGCCTTTTAGGCCATCCCCCTGAAACCTTCATTTAAGCCCATGGTTGATTTAAGCCCATCAGGGCCATGCCATCAAGGACATCAAACCATTGCTTTCAAGCCCATCAAACCCTCGCCGTCAAGCCCATCAAATCCTGGTCTTCAAGCAAAACAGACCCTCACCTTTAATCCATTAAGGAACTCGACTTGAAAGTCACATGGCCCTCGCCATCAAGCCCTTCCTGCCCTCGACATCAAGCCATCAGACCCTCGCCTTCAAGCCGATGAGACTCTCCGCTTTAAGCCCTCCTTACATTCGCCTTCAAGCTCATAAGACCCTCGCCACGAAGCCCATCAGCCCCTCGCCTACAAGCCCATAAGACAATTGCCTTCAAGCCCATCAGACTCGCATTCAAGCCCGTTAGACCCTCGCCTTCAAGGACATCAGACCCTCTCCTTGAAGCCCATCAGACCCTCTCCTTGAACCCCATCAGACCCTCTCCTTCACGCCCATGAGACACTCGTATTTAACCCCATCAGACACTAGCTTTCAAGCCCAAAAGGCCCTCACCTGCAGTCCCATCAAACCCTCGCATTTAAGCTCAACAGACACTCGCCTTGAAGTTTATCACACCCTTGAACTCAAGCCCATCAGACACCCGCCTTTAAACCCATCAAACACTCGCCTTCATGCCTATCAGATCCTCGCTTTCAAAGCCATCAGACCCATGCCTTCAAGCCCATCACACGAACGCCTTCAAGCCCATCAGACCTTCGCATTCAAGCACGTCACAACCTCGACTTCAAACACCTCAGACCCTTCTCATGAAACCTATAAGAGACCCTTGCTATCATCCCATCAGGCAATCGCTTTAAAGACCATCAGATCCTCGTTTTCAAGACTATCAGTTCCTCGGCTTCAAGCCCATCAGACCTTCGCATTCACGCACATCACAACCTCGACTTCAAACCTCTCAGACCCTTCCCCTGAAACCCATAAGAGACCCTTGCTATCATCCCATCAGGCAATCGCTTTCAAGCCCATCAGATCCTCGTTTTCAAGCACATCAGAACCTCGACTTCAAGCCCATCAGACCCACGCCATCAAGGCCATCGCACCATTGCGTTCAAGCCCATCAGACCCTTGCCTTCAAGCATATCAGATCCTGGTTTTTAAGCCCATCATATCCTCGCCCTTAAACAATCATACCCTCGACTCGAAGGCCACCTGGCCCTTACCATCAAGCTTTCTGGTCCTCGACATCAAGCCCATCAGACCCTCGCCTTCAAGCCCATGAGACCCTCCCCTTTAATCCCTTCAACCCTATAACACCGTCGCCAAGAAGTCCATCAGACCTTCGCCTACAAGCCCATGAGACAATTGCCTCAAGAACATCAGACCCTCGTATTCAAGCAAATGAGTCTTTTTCCTTGAATCCTATCAAACCCTCCACTATAAGCCCATCAGAACCTCGCCTTCAAGCTTATCTATCCGTCGCCATCAAAGCAATCTGGCCTACGCTTTAAAGCCTATCGTGCCCTTACCTCCATGCCCATCAGAACCTTGCCTTCAAGCCCATGAGCTCCTCGCTTTTAAGCCCTTCATACACTCGCCTTCCACAACAAAAGACCCTCGCCTTCAAACCCATCACACCCGCTCTTTGAAGCCAATAAGACAATCCCCTTCAACCCCATCGACCCTCGCTTTCAAGCCCACCAGACCCTCGCCTTCAACTTCAACAGACCTTCGCCTTCAAGCTCATCAGACTCTCGCCTTCTGGCCCATTAGACACTCGACTTCAAGCCAATCTGACCCTCGCTTTCAAACCCATCAGACCCTCGCCTTCAAGCCCATCATACCCTTGCTTTAGGCCCTGGATGTCAAGCCTATCGTACCCTCCTTTTGAAACCCATGAGACTCTAACATTCAGGACCATCAGAACCTCACCATCAAATCCATCAGACCCTCTACTTCAAACCCATCAGACTCTCGCTCTCAAGCCCATGAGACATTCGCATTCAAGCCCATCAAATCATCGCATCAAACCTATACACCATCGCTTTCAAATCCATCAGACCCTCGTCTTCAAGCCCATAAGACCTTAGCCTTCAGGCCCATCAGACCATTGCCTTTAACTCCATCAGACCCTCGTGTTGAGGACCATCTGGCACTCGCTATCATGCCCATCTGGCCCTCCACTTCAAGCCCATCAGGCCCTCGCCTTCAAGCCCATCACACCCTCGCCTTCAAGCCCAGGAGACCCTCGCCTTTAAGCCCATCATACGCTCGCCTGTAAGCCCATTAATCTATCACTCAAGCCCATTGGAACCTTGCCTTCAAGCTTATCAAACCCTCGTCTTCAAACCCATCAGATCCTAGCATTCAAATCCATCAGACCCTTGTCTTCCAGCCGATCAGGCCCTCGACTTCCAGCCCATCAGACCCTCGCCTTCCAATCCAAAAGACACTCGCCTTCAAGCCCATCATACGCTCGCTTAAAAGCCCGAAAGATCCTCGCCCTCAAACCCAACAGACCCTAGCCAACAATCTCATCAAACACTGTCCTTCAAGCCCATCACATCCTCGTCTTCAAGCCAATCAGACCCTCGCCCTCCAGCCCATCAGACCGTTGCCTTCACGTCCATCAGACACTCGCCTCAAGCACATGAGACACTCGCCTTCAAGCCCATTAGACCCTCGCTTTGAAGCCCAACAGACACTCGCCTTCAAGCCCGTCCAACCTTCTACTTCAAGACCATCACACCCACTTTTTCACATCTAAGAGACTTCACATTCAAGACTATAAGACTCTCGCCTTCCGGCCCATCAGACCCTCGCAATTAAGTCCATCAGACACTGTCAATCAAACCCGTAAGATCCTCGTTTTCAAGCACAATAGACCCTCGTCATCAAGCTTATCATACCCTCCCCTTGAAACCGTTAGACCTTCGCCTTGAAACCCACCAGACGCTCGCCTCCATGCCCATCATACCTTCTTCTTGAAGCCTATCAGACAGTTGCTTTAAGCTCATCATTCCTTCGTCTTCAAGTCCATCTGTCCTTGGCCTTCAAGCCCATCTAAACCTCGCCTTAAAGCTCTTTAGGCTTTCACCTTACAAGTCAATCAGGTCCTCACTCTCAAGCCCATCAGACCCTGACTTTGAAGCCCATGACACCCTGGCCTTAAAACCTATCAGACCGTCGCCTTCAAGATCATAACACCCTCGCTTTCAAGCCCATCAGACCCTTGCCTTCAATCCCATCAGACCCATGACTTGAAGCCTATCAGACCCTAGCCTTTAAGCCCATCTACCCCACGCCTTCAAACTCATCAAACTCTCGTCTTCAAGAACATCACACAATTGCTTTCGAGCCCATTAGACCCTTGACTTCAATCCCATCAGACCGTTACCTTCAAGCCCATCAGATCCTCGCCTTCAAGCCCAAATGACAGTTGCCTTCAAGCCCATGAGACCCTCGCATTCAAGCCAATAAGACCACCGCCTCAAGCCCATGAGACCCCCGTCTTCAAACCCATTAGACCATCGAATTCAAGCCCATCAGACCGTCGCTTTCAAGCACATCACACCCTCGCCTTACATCTCATTTGGCGTTCGCCGTCAAGCCATCTGGCCTTTGCCTTCAAGCAAATGAAATCCTCGCCTTTCAGCCCATCATACTCTCGCCTTTAAGCCCATAAGTCCCTCGCCTTCAAGCCTAACAGACCTTCACCACCAAGACCATCAGAAATTCGGCTTCAACCCCATCAGCCCCTCGCTTTCAAGCCGAACAGACACTCGCCTTCAGTCCCATCAAACCATCGCCTTTATGCTTAACAGACCCTCGCCTTGAAGTTCATCACACCCTTGCCCTCAAGCCCATCAGACACTCGCCTTCAAGCCCATCAGACACTCGCATTCAAAACTGTCGGACCCTCGCTTTCAAACCCATCAGACCCATGCCTTCACGCTCATCACAACTACCCTTTCAAGCCCATCAGACCTTCGCATTTAAGCCCATTAAACACTCGACTTCAACCTTTTTAGGCCATCCCCCTGAATCCAGCAAGAGACCCTCGCCTTGCTGCTCATCAGACAATTGCCTTCAAGAGCATCAGACCATTGTTTTTAATCCCATCAGATGCTTGATTTAACCCCATAAGGCCCATGCCATCAAGGCCATCAAACCATTGCTTCCAAGCCCATCAGACCCTCGCCTTCAAGCCCATCAGATTCTGGACTTTAAGCACAACAGACCCTGGCCTTTAATCCCATAAGGCCTTCGACTTGAAGGTCACCTGGCACTCAACATCAAGCCCTTCCTGCCCTCGACATCAAGCCCATCAGACCCTCGCCTTCAAGCCGATGAGACCCTCCGCTTTAAGCCATTCTTACATTCGCCTTCAAGCCCATAAGACCCTGGCCACGAAGCCCATCAGACCCTCGCCTACAGTCCCATAAGGCAATTGCTTTCAAGTCCAACAGACTCGCATTCTAGCCGGTTAGACCCTCGCCTTCAAGGACATCAGACCCTCTCCTTGAAGCCCATTAGACCCTCTCCTTGAAGCCCATCAGACCCTCTCCTTCAACCCCATCAGACACTCGCTTTGAAGCCCAAAAGGCCCTCGCCTGTAGTCCCATCAAACACCCGCCTTTAAGCTCAACAGACCCTCGCCTTGAAGTTCATCACACCCTTGCCCTCAAGCCCATCAGACACTCGCCTTTAAACCCATCAGACACTCGCCTTCAAGCCTATCAGATCCTCGCTTTCAAAGCCATCAGACCCACGCCTTGAAGCCCATCACACAAAAACCTTCAAGCCCATCAGATCCTAGCATTCAAGCCAATCAGGCCCTCGCCTTCCAGCCCATCAGACCCTCGCGTTCCAGTCCATAAGACTCTCGTCTTTAAGCCCATCAGAACCTCACTTAAAAGCCCATCAGATTATCGCCTTCAAGCCCATCAACTCGCCTTCAAGCCCAACAGACCCTAGCCTTGAAGGTCACCACACACTCGCCTTCAAGCCAATCACATCATCGTCTTCAAGCCCATTAGACCCTCGCTCTCAAGCCCATCAGACCGTCGCCTTCACGTCCATGAGACAATCGACTCAAGCCCATGAGACACTCGCCTTACAGCCCATTATACCCTCGCTTTGAAGCCAAACAGACCCTCGCCTTCAAGCACGTCCAACCCTCTACTTCAAGCTCATCACACCCACTTTTTCACATCTAAGAGACTTCACATTCAAGACTATAAGACTCTCGCCTTTCGGCCCATCAGACCCTCGCATTTAAGTCCATCAGACACTCGCAATCAAACCCGTCAGATCCTCGTTTTCAAGCACAACAGACCCTCGTCATCAAGCCTATCAGACCCTCCCCTTGAAACCGTTAGACCTTCGCCTTGAAACCCACCAAACACTCGCCTCCATGCCCATCATAACTTCTTCTTGAAGCCTATCAGACCGTTGCATTTAAGCTCATCATTCCTTCGTCTTCAAGTCCATCTGTCCTTGGCCTTCAAGCCCATCTGAACCTCACCTTAAAGCTCTTTAGCCTTTCAACTTACAAGTCAATCAGTTCCTCGCTTTCAGGCAAATCAGACCCTGACTTTGAGGCCCATGACACCCTGGCCTTAGAACCTATCAGACCTTCGCCTTCAAGACCATAATACCCTCGCTTTCAAGCCCTTCAGACCCTTGTCTTCAATCCCATCAGACCCATGACTTCAAGCCTATCAGACCCTAGCCTTTAAGCCCATCTGCCCCACGCCTTCAAACTCATCAAACTCTCGTCTTAAAGAACATCACACCATTGCTTTCGAGCCCATTACCCCTTGCCTTCAATCCCATTAGACCGTCACCTTCAAGCCCATCAGATCCTCGCCTTCAAGCCCAAATGACAGTTGCCTCCAAGCCCATGAGACCCTCGCATTCAAGCTCATAAGACCATCGCCTCAAGCCCATGAGACCCCCGTCTTCAAACCCATTAGACCATCGAATTCAAGCCCATCAGACCCTCGATTTCAAGCACATCAGATCCTCGCTTTCAAGCACATCAGACCCTCGCCTTACATCTAATTTGGCGTTTGCCGTCAAGCCCATCTCTCCTTTGCCTTCACGCAAATGAAATCCTCGCCTTTCAGCCCATCATACACTCGCCTTTAAGCCCATAAGTCCCTTGCCTTCAAGCCTAACAGACTTTCATCACGAAGACCATCAGACAATCCACTTCAACCCCATCAGACCTTCTCTTTCAAGCTGAACAGACCCTCGCCTTCAGTCCCATCAATCCATCGCCTTTATGCTTAACAGACCCTCGCACTGAAGTTCATCACACCCTTGCCCTCAAGCCCATCAGACGCTCGCATTCAAACCTGTCGGACCCTCGCTTTCAAACCCATCAGACCCACGCCTTCAAGCCCATCACAACTTCCCTTTCAAACCCATCAGACCTTCGCATTTAAGCCCATTAAACACTCGACTTCAAACCTTTTAGGCCATCCCCCTGAAACCAGTAAGACACCCTCGCCTTGCTGCCCATCAGACAATTGCGTTCAAGCCCATCAGATGCATGATTTAAGCCCATCGGGCCCATGCCATCAAGGCCATCAAACCATTGCTTCCAAGCCCATCAGACCCTCGCCTTCAAGCCCATCAGATCCTGGTCTTCAAGCCCAACAGACCCTCGCCTTTAATCCAATTAGGCCCTCGAATTGAAGGTCACATGGCCCTCGCCATCAAGCCCTTCCTGCCCTCGACATCAAGCCCATTAGACCCTCGCCTTCAAGCCGATGAGACCCTCCGCTTTAAGCCCTTCTTATATTCGCCGTCAAGCCCATAAGACCCTCGCCACGAAGCCCATCAGACCCTCGCCTACAAGCCCATAAGACAATTGCCTTCAAACCCATCAGACTCGCATTCAAGCCCGTTAGACCCTCCCCTTCAAGGACATCAGACCCTCTCCTTGAAGCCCATTAGACCCTCTCCTTGAAGCCCATCAGACCCTCTCCTTGAACTCCATCAGACCCTCTCCTTCACGCCCATGAGACACTCGCATTTAATCCCACCAGACACTCGCTTTCAAGCCCAGAAGGCCCTCGACTGCAGTCCCATCAAACCCTCGCCTTCCTTCCAGCTCAACAGACACTCGCCTTGAAGTTCATCACACCCTTACCCTCAAGCCCATCACACACTCGCCTTTAAACCCATCAGACATTTGCCTTCAAGCCTATCAGATCCTCGCTTTCAAAGCCATCAGACCCACGCCTTGAAGCCAATCACACAAACGCCTTCAAGCTCATCAGAACTTCTCATTCAAGCACATCAAAACCTCGACTTCAAACCCCTCAGACCCTTCCCGTGAAACCCATAAGAGACCCTTGCTATCATCCCATCAGGCAATCGCTTTCAAACCCATCAGATCCTCGTTTTCAAGCCCATCACATCCTTGACTTCAAGCCCATCAGACCCACGCCATCAAGGCCATCACTACATTGCTTTCAAGCCCATCAGACCCTCGCCTTCAAGCCCATCAGATCCTGGGTTTTAAGCCCATCAGATCCTTGCCCTTAAACAATCATACCCTCGACTCGAAGGCCACCTGGCCCTTATCATCAAGCTTTCTGGTCCTCGACATCAAGCCCATCAGACTCTCGCCTTCAAGCCCATGAGACCCTCCCCTTTAAGCCCTTCTTACACTCGCCTTCAACCCTATAACACCCTCGCCAAGAAGCCCATCAGACCTTCGCCTACAAGCCCATAAGCCTTCAATGACATCAGATCCTCGTATTCAAGCAAATGAGTCTTTTTCCTTGAATCCTATCAATCCTCCATTTAAGCCCATCACAACCTCGCCTTGAAGCTTATCTGTCCCTCGCCATCAAAGCAATCTGGCCTTCGCTTTAAAGCCCATCATGTCCTTACCTCCATGCCCATCACACCTTTGCCTTCAAGCCCATGAGCTCCTCGCTTTTAAGCCCTTCATACACTCACCTTCAACCATAAAAGACCCTCGCCTTCAAGCCCATCACACCCGCTCTTTGAAGCCAATCAGACAATCCCCTTCAACCCCATCGACCCTCGCTTTCAAGCCCACCAGACCCTCGCCTTCAACTTCAACAGACCTTCGCCTTCAAGCTCATCAGACTCTCGCCTTCTGGCCTATTAGACACTCGCCTTCAAGCCAATCTGACCCTCGCTTTCAAACCCATCAGACCCTCGCCTTCAAACCCATCATACCCTTGCCTTAAGGCCCTTGATGTCAAGCCTATCAGACCCTCCTCTTGAAACCCATGAGACCTTTACCTTCGGGACCATCAGAACCTCACCTTAAAATCCATCAGACCCTCTCCTTCAAACCCATCAGACTCTCGCTCTCAAGCCCATGAGACCTTCGCATTCAAGCCCATCAAATCATCGCCTTCAAACCCACCACACCAATGCTTTCAAACCCATCAGACCCTCGTCTTCAAGCCCATAAGACCTTAGCCTTTAGGCCCATCAGACCCTCGCCTTTAACTCCATCAGACCCTCGTGTTGAGGACCATCTGGCACCCGCTATCATGCCAATTTGGCCCTCCACTTCAAACCCATCAGACCCTTGCCTTCAAACCCATCACACCCTCGCCTTCAAGCCCAAGAGACCTTCGCCTTTAAGCCCATCATACGTTCTCCTGTAAGCCAATTTATCTATTACTCTCAAGCACATTGGAACCTTGCCTTCAAGCTTATCAAACCCTCGTCGTCAAGCCCATCAGATCCTAGCTTTCAAATTCATCAGACCCTTGTCCTCCATCCGATCAGGCCCTCGACTTCCACCCCATTAGACCTTCGCCTTCCAGTCCAAAAGACACTCGGCTTCAAGCGCATAATACCCTCGCTTACAAGCCCGTAAGATCCTCGCCCTCAAACCCAACAGACCCTAGCCTTCAATCTCATCAAACACTCGCCTTCAAGCCCATCACATCCTTGTCTTCAAGCCCATCAGACCCTCGCCCTCCAGTCCATCAGACCGTCGCCTTCATGTCCGTCAAACACTCTCCTTAAGCCCATGAGACACTCGCCTTCAAGCCCATTAGACCTCGCTTTGATGTCCAACAGACCCTCGCCTTCAAGCCCGTCCAACCTTCTACTTCAAGCCCATCACACCCACTTGTTCACATCTAAGAGACTTCACATTCAAGACTATAAGACTCTCACCTTCCGGCCCATCAGACCCTCGCATTTAAGTCCATCAGACACTCGCAATCAAACCCATCAGATCCTCGTTTTCAAGCACAACAGACCCTCATCATCAAGCCTATCAGACCTTCCCCTTGAAACCGTTAGACCTTCGCCTTGAAACCCACCAGACGCTCGCCTCCATGCCCATCATACCTTCTTCTTGAAGCATATCAGACCGTTGACCTTAAGCTCATCATTCCTTCGTCTTCAAGTCCATCTGTCCTTGGCCTTCAACCCCATCTGAACTTCACATTAAAGATCTTTAGCCTTTCACCTTACAAGTCAATCAGGACCTCGCTTTCAAGTACATCAGACCCTGACTTTGAAGCCCATGACACCCTGGCCTTAGAACCTATAAGACCCTCGCCTTCAAGACCATAACACCCTCGTTTTCAAGCCCATCAGACCCATGACTTGAAGCCTATCAGACCCTAGCCTTTAAGCTCGTCTGCCCCAAGCTTTCAAACTCATCAAACTCTCGTCTTCAAGAACATCACACCATTGCTTTCGAGCCCATTAGACCCTTGCCTTCAATCCCATCAGACCGTCAGCTTCAAGCCCATCAGATCCTCACCTTCAAGCCCAAATGACAGATGCCTCCAAGCCCATGAGACCCTCGCATTCAAGCCCAGAAGACAATCGCCTCAAGCCCATGAGACCCCCATCTTCAAACCCATTAGACCATCGAATTCAAGCCCATCAGACCCTCGCTTTCAAGCATATCAGATCATCGCTTTCAAGCTCATCAGACCCTCGCCTTACATCTCATTTTGCGTTCGCCGTCAAGCCCAACTCTCCTTTGCCTTCACGCAAATGAAATCCTCGCCTTTCAGCCCATCATACACTCGTCTTTCAGCCCATAAGTCCCTCGCCTTCAAGCCTTACAGACCTTCACCACCAAGACCATCAGACAGTCGCCTTCAACCCCATCAGACCCTCGCTTTCAAACCGAACAAACCCTCGTCTTCAGTCCCATCAAACCATCGCCTTTATGATTAATAGACCCTCGCCTTGAAGTTCATCAAACCCTTGCCCTCAAGCCCATCAGACACTCGCCTTCAAGCCCGTCAGACAATCGCATTCAAACCTGTCGGACCCTCGCTTTCAAACCCATCAGACCCAAGCCTTCAAGCCCATCACAACTACCCTTTCAAGCCCATCAGATCTTCGTATTTAATCCCATTAAACTCTCGACTTCAAGCCTTTTAGGCCATCCCCCTGAAACCAGTAAGAGACCCTCGCCTTGCGGCCCATCAGACAATTGCCTTCAAGCCCATGAGATCCTTGATGTAAGCCCATAAGGACCATGCCATCAAAGCCATCAAACCATTGCTTTCAAGCCCATCAGACCCTCGCCTTCAAGCCCATCAGATCCTGGCCTTCAAGCCAAACAGACCCTCGCCTTTATTCCAATAAGGCCCTCGACTTCAAGGTCACCTGGCCCTCGCCATCAAGCCCTTCCTGCCCTCGACATCAAGCCATCAGACCCTCGCCTTCAAGCCGATGAGACACTCAGCTTTAAGCCCTTCTTACATTCGCCGTCAAGCCCATAAGACCCTCGCCTACAATCCCATAAGACAATTGCCTTCAAGCCCATGAGACTCGCATTCAAGCCCGTTAGACCCTCGCCGTCAAGGACATCAGACCCTCTCCTTGAAGCCCATTAGACCCTCTCCTTGAAGCACATCAGACCCTATCCTTCAACCCCATCAGACCCTCTCCTTCACGCCCATGAGACACTCGCATTTAACCCCATCAGACACTCGCTTTCAAGCCCAAAAGACCTTCGCCTGCAGTCCCATCAAACCCTCGCGTTTAAGCAAAACAGACAATCGCATTGAAGTTCATCGCACCCTTGCCCTCAAGCCCATCAGACACTCGCCTTTAACCCCATCAGACACTCGCCTTCAAGCCTATCAGATACTCATTTTCAAAGCCATCAGACACACGCCTTCCAGCCCATCACACGAACGCCTTCAAGCCCATCACACCTTCGCATTCAAGCACATCAAACCCTCGATTTCAAACCTCTCAGACCCTTCCCCTGAAACCCATAAGAGACCCTTGCCATCATCCCATCAGGCAATCGCTTTCAAGCCCATCAGATCCTCGTTTTCAAGCACATCAGATCCACGAATTCAAGCCCATCAGACCCACGCCATCAAGGCCATCACTACATTGCTTCCAAGCCCATCAGACCCTAGCCTTCAAGCCCATCAGATCCTCGCCCTTAAACAATCATACCCTCGACTCAAAGGCCACCTGGCCCTTACCATCAAGCTTTCTGGTCCTCGACATCAAGCCCATCACACCCTCGCCTTCAAGCCCATGAGACCCTCCCCTTTAAGCCCTTCTTACACTCGCCTTCAACCCTATGACACCCTCGCCAAGAAGCCCATCAGACCTTCGCCTACAAGATCATAAGCCTTCAATGACATCATACCCTCGTATTCAAGCAAATGAGTCTTTTTCCTTGAATCCTATCAAACCATCCACTTTAAGCCCATCAGAACCTCGCCTTGAAGCTTATTTGTCCCTCGCCATCAAAGCAATCTGGCCTTCGCTTTAAAGCCCATCATGTCCTTACCTCCTTGCCCATCAGACCCTTGCCTTCAAGCCCATGAGCTCCTCGCTTTTAAGCCCTTCATACACTCGCTTTCAACCACAAAAGACCCTCGCCTTCAAACCCATCACATCCACTCTTTGCAGCCAATAAGACAATCCCCTTCAACCCCATCGACCCTCGCTTTCAAGCCCATCAGAACCTCGCCTTCAACTTCAACAGACCTTCGCCTTCAAGCTCATGAGACTCTCGCCTTCTGGCCCATTAGACACTCACCTTCAAGCCAATCTGACCCTCGCTTTCAAACCCATCAAACTCTCGCCTTCAAGCCCATTATACCCTTGCCTTCATACCCTTGCCTTCACGCCCTTAAAACCCATGAGACCCTCACCTTCAGGACCATCAGAACCTCACCTTCAAATCCATCAGACCCTCTCCTTCAAACCCATCAGACTCTCGCTCTCAAGCCTATGACACATTCGCATTCAAGCCCATCAAATCATTGCCTTCAAACACACCACACCATCGCTTTCAAACCCATCAGACCCTCGTCTTCAAACCCATGAGACTTTAGCCTTCAGGCCCATCAGACCCTCGCCTTTAACTCCATCAGACCCTCGTGTTGAGGACCATCTGGCACTCGCTATCATGCCCATCTGGCCCTCCACTTCAAGCCCATCAGGCCCTCGCCTTCAAGCCCATCACACCCTCACCTTCAAGCCCAAGAGACCCTCGCCTTTAAGCCCATCATACGTTCGGCCGTAAGCCCATTAATATATCACTCTCAAGCCCATTGGAACATTGCCTTCAAGCTTATCAAACCCTCGTCTTCAAGCCCATCAGATCCTAGCATTCAAATCCATCAGAACTTTCTCTTACAGCCAATCTAGCTCTCGAATTCCACCCCATCAGAGCATCGCCTTCCAGTCCAAAAGGCACTCGCCTTCAAACCCATCATACCCTCGCTTACAAGCCCGAAAGATCCTTGCCTTCATGCCCAACAGACCCTTGCCTTCAATCTCATTAAACTCTCGCCTTCAAGCCCATCACATCCTTGTCTTCAAGCCCATCAGACCCTCGCCCCCAGCCCATCAGACCCTCGCCCCCAGCCCATCAGACCGTTGCCTTCACGTCCATCAGACACTAGGATCAAGCCCATGAGACACTCGCCTTCAAGCCCATTAGACCCTCGCTTTGAAGCCCAACAGACCCTCGCCTTCAAGCCCGTCCAACCTTCTACTTCAAGCCCATCACACCCACTTTTTCACATCTAAGAGACTTCACATTCAAGACTAGAAGACTCTCGCGTTCCGGCCCATCAGACCCTCGCATTTACGTACATCAGACACTAGCAATCAAACCCATCAGATCCTCGTTTCCGAGCTCAATAGACCCTCGGCATCAAGCCTATCAGACCCTCCCCTTGAAACCGTTAGACATTCGCCTTGAAACCCACCAGACGCTCGCCTCCATGCCCATCATACCTTCTTCTTGAAGCCTATCAGACCGTTGCCTTTAAGCTCATCATTCCTTCGTCTTCAAGTCCATCTATCCTTGGCCTTCAAGCCCATCTGAACCTCACCTTAAAGCTCTTTAGGCTTTCACCTTACAAGTCAATCAGGTCCTCGCTTTCAAGCCCATCAGACACTGACTTTGAAGCCCATGACACCCTGGCCTTAGAACCTATCAGACCCTCGCCTTCAAGACCCTAACACCCTCGCTTTCAAGCCCATCAGGCCCTTACCTTCAATCCCATCAGACCCATGACTTGAAGCCTATCAGACACTAGCCTTTAAGCCCATCTGCCCCATGTCTTCATACCCATCAAACTCTCGTCTTCAAGAACATCACACCATTGCTTTCGAGCCCATTAGACCCTTGCCTTCAATCCCATCAGACCGTCAACTTCAAGCCCATCAGATCCTCGCTTTCAAGCTCAAATGACAGTTGCCTTCAAGCCCATGAGACCCTCGCATTCAAGCCCATAAGACCATCGCCTCAAGGCCATGAGACCCCCGTCTTCAAACCCAATAGTCCATCGAATTCAAGCCCATCAGACACTCGCATTCAAGCACATCAGATCCTCGCTTTCAAGCACATCAGACCCTCGCCTTACATCTCATTTGGCGTTCGCCTTCAAGCCCATCTGGCCTTTGCCTTCAAGCAAATGAAATCCTCGCCTTTCAGCCCATCATACACTCGCCTTTAAGCCCATAAGTCCCTCGCCTTCAAGCCTAACAGACCTTCACCACCAAGACCATCAGACAATCACCTTCAACACCATCAGACAATCGCCTTCAACACCATCAGACCCTCGCTTTCAAGCCGAACAGACCCTCGCCTTCAGTCCCATCAAACCATTGCCTTTATGCTTAACAGACCCTGGCCTTGAAGTTCATCACACCCTTGCCCTCAAGCCCATCACACACTCGCCTTCAAGCCCATCAGACATTCGCATTCAAATCTGTCGGACCCTCGCTTTCAAACCCATCATACCCACGCCTTCAAGCCCATCAAAACTACCCTTTCAAGCCCATCAGACCTTCGCATTTAATCCCAGTAAACACTCGACTTCAAGCCTTTTAGGCCATCCCCCTGAAACCAGTAAGAGACCCTCGACTTGCGACCAATCAGACAATTGCCTTCAAGCCCATCAGATATTTGTTTTCAAGCCCATCAGATGCTTGATTTAAGCCCATCAGGCCAATGCCATAGAGGCCACCAAACCATTGCTTTCGAGCCCATCGGACACTCGCCTTCAAGCCCATCAGATCCTGGCCTTCAAGCCCAACAGGCCCTCGCCTTTAATCCAATAAGGCCCTCGACTTGAACGTCACCTGGCCCTCGCCATCAAGCCCTTCCTGCCCTCGACATCAAGCACATCAGACCCTCGCCTTCAAGCCGATGAGACCCTCCTCTTTAACCCCTTCTTACATTTGCCTTCAAGCCCATAAGACCCTACCCACGAAGTCCATCAGACCCTCGCCTACAAGCCCATAAGAATATTACCTTCAAACCCATCAGACTCGCAATCAAGCTCGTTGGACCCTCGCCCTCAAGGACATCAGACCCTCTCCTTGAAGCCCATTAGACCCTCTCCTTGAAGCCCATCACACCCTCTCCTTGAACCCTATCAGACTTTCTCCTTCACGCCCATGAGACACTCGCATTTAACTCATCAGACACTCGCTTTCAAGCCCAAAAGGCCCTCCCCTGCAGTCACATCAAACCCTCGCCTTTAAGCTCAACAGACCCTCGCCTTGAAGTTCATCGCACCCTTGCCCTCAAGGCCATCAGACGCTCGCCTTTAAACCCATCAGACACTCGCCTTCAAGCATATCAGATCCTCGCTTTCAAAGCCATCAGACCCACGCTTTCAAGCCCATCACACGAACGCCTTCAAGCCCATCAGATCCTAGCATTCAAGCCCATCAGGCACTCGCCTTCTAGCCCATCAGACCCTCACCTTCCAGTCCATAAGACACTCGTCTTTAAGCCCATCAGAACCTCGCTTACAAGCCCATCAGATTATCGCCTTCAAGCCTATCACACCTCGCTTTCAAGCCCAACAGACCCTAGCCTTCAATCTCATCAAACACTCGCCTTCAAGCCCATCACATCCTCATCTTCAAGCCCATCAGACCCTCCCCTTCCAGCCCATCAAATCGTCGCCTTCACGTCCATCAGACACTCGCCTTCAAGCCCACGAGACACTCGCCTTCAAGGCCAAAAGACCCTCGCCTTCAAACCCGTCCAACCATCTACTTCGAGCCCATCACACCCACTTTTTCACATCTTAGAGACTTCACATTCAATACTATAAGACTCTCGCCTTCCGGCCCATCAGACCCTCGCATTTAAGTCCATCAGACACTCGCAATCATACGCGTCAGATCCTAGTTTTCAAGCACAACAGACCCTCGTCATCAAGACTATCAGACCCTCCCCTTCAAACCGTTAGACCTTCTCCTTGAAACCCATCAGACGCTCGCCTCCATGCCCATCATACCCTCTTCTTGAAGCCTATCAGACCGTTGACTTTAAGCTCATCATTCCTTCGTCTTCAAGTCCATCTGTCCTTGGCCTTCAACCCCATCTGAACCTCACCTTAAAGCTCTTTAGGCTTTCACCTTACAAGTCAATCAGGTCCTCGCTTTCAAGCCCATCAGACCCTGACTTTGAAGCCCATGACACCCTGGCCTTAGAACCTATCAGACCCTCCCCTTCAAGACCATAACACCCTCGCTTTCGAGCCCATCAGACCCTTGCCTTCAATCCCATCAGACATATGACTTGAAGCCTATCAGACCCTAGCCTTTAAGCCCATCTGCCCCACGCCTACAAACTCATCAAACTCTTGTCTTCAAGAACATCACACCATTGCTTTCGAGCCCATTAGACCCTTGCCTTCAATCCCATCAGACCGTCAACTTCAAGCCCATCAGATCCTCGCTTTCAAGCCCAAATGACAGTTGCCTTCACGATCATTAGACCCTCGCATTCAAGCCCATAAGACCATCGCCTCAACCCCATGAGACCCCCGTCTTCAAACCCATTAGACCATCGAAATCAAGCCCATCAGACCCTCGCTTTCAAGCACATCAGATCCTCGCTTTCAAGCACATCAGACCCTCGCCTTACATCTCATTTAGCGTTCGCCGTCAAGCCCATCTGGCCTTTGCCCTCAGGCAAATGAAATCCTCGCCTTTCAGCCCATCATACACTCGCCTTTAAGCTCATAAGTCTCTCACCTTCAAGCCTAACAGACCCTCACCACCAAGACCATCAGACAATCGCCTTCAACCCCATCAGGCCCTCGCTTTCAAGCCGAACAGACCCTCACCTTTAGTCCCACCAAACCATCGCCTTTATGCTTAACAGACCCTCGCCTTGAAGTTCATCACACCCTTGCCCTCAAGCCCATCAGACACTCGCCTTCAAGCCCATCAGACATTCGCATTCAAACCTGTTGGACCCTCGCTTTCAAACCCATCAGACCCACGCCTTCAAGCCCATCACAACTACCCTTTCAAGCCCATCAGACTTTCGCATTTAATCCAATTAAACAGTCGACTTCAAGCCTTTTAGGCCATCCCCCTGAAACCAGTAAGACACCCTCGACTTGCGGCTCATCAGACAATTGCCTTCAAGCCCATGAGATGCTTGATTTAAGCCCATAAGGCCCATGCCATCAAAGCCATCAAACCATTGCTTTCAAGCACATCAAACCCTTGCCTTCAAGCCCATCAGATCCTGGTCTTCAAGCCCAACAGACTCTCACCTTTAATCCAATAAGGCCCTCGACTTGAAGGTCACCTGGCCCTCGCCATCAAGCCCTTCCTGCCCTCGACATCGAGCCATCAGACCCTCGCCTTCAAGCCGATGAGACCCTCCGCTTTAAGCCCTTCTTACATTCGCCTTCAAGCCCATAAGACCCTCGCCACGAAGCTCATCACATCCTCGCTTACAATCCTATCAGACAATTGCCTTCAAGCCCATCAGACTCGCATTCAAGCCCGTTAGACCCTCGCCTTCAAGGACATCAGACCCTCTCCTTGAAGCCCATTAGACCCTCTCCTTGAAGCACATCAGACCCTCTCCTTGAACCCCATCAGACCCTCTCCTTCACGCCCATGAGACACTCGCATTTAACCCCATCAGACACTCGCTTTCAAGCCCAAAAGGCCCTCGCCTGCAGTCCCATCAAACCCTCAACTTTAAGCTCAAAAGACAATCGCCTTGAAGTTCATCACACCCTTGCCCTCAAGCCCATCAGACACTCGCCTTTAAACCCATCAGACACTCGCCTTCAAGCCTATCAGATCCTCAATTTCAAAGCCATCAGACCCACGCCTTCCAGCCCATCACACGAACGCCTTCAAGCCCATCAGACCTTCGCATTCAAGCACATCAAACCCTCGACTTCAAACCTCTCAGACCCTTCTCCTGAAGCCCATAAGAGACCCTTGCTATCACCCCATCAGGCAATCGCTTTCAAGCCCATCAGATCCTCGTTTTCAAGCACATCAGATCCACGACTTCAAGCCCATCAGACCCATGCCATCAAGGCCATCACACCATTGCTTTCAAGCCCAGCAGACCCTCGCCTTCAAGCCCATCAGATCCTGGTTCTTAAGCCCATCAGATCCTCGCCCTTAAACAATCATACCCTCGAATCGAAGGCCACCTGGCCCTTACCATCAAGCTTTCTGGTCCTCGACATCAAGCCCATCACACCCTCGCCTTTAAGCCCATGAGACCCTCCCCTTTAAGCCCTTCTTACACGCGCCTTCAACCCTATAACAACCTCTCCAAGAAGCCCATCAGACCTTCACCTAAACGCCCATAAGCCTTCAATGACATCAGACCCTCGTATTCAAGCAAATGAGTCTTTTTCCTTAAATCCTATCAAACCCTCCACTTTAAGCCCATCAGTACCTCCACTTCAAGCTTATTTGTCCCTCGCCATCAAAAAAATCTGGCCTTCGCTTTAAAGCCCATCATGTCCTCACCTCCATGCCCATCAGACCCTTGCCTTCAAGCCCATGAGCTCCTCGCTTTTAAGCCCTTCATACACTCGCCTTCAACCATAAAAGACCCTCGCCTTCAAGCCCATCACACCCGCTCTTTGAAGCCAATCAGACAATCTCCTTCAACCCCATCGACCCTCGCTTTCAAGCCCACCAGACCCTCGCCTTCAACTTCAACAGACCTTCGCCTTCAAGCTCATCAGACTCTCGCCTTCTGGCCTATTAGACACTCGCCTTCAAGCCAATCTGACCCTCCCTTTCAAACCCATCAGACCCTCGCCTTCAAGCCCATCATACCCTTGTCTTCAGGCCCTTGTTGTCAAGCCTATCGCACCCTCCTCTTAAAACCCATGAGACCCTCACCTTCAGGACCATCAGAACCTCACCTTCAAACCCATCAGACCCTATCCTTCAAACCCATCAGACTCGCTCTCAAGCCCATGAGGCCTTCGCATTCAAGCCCATCAAATCATCGCCTTCAAACCCACCACACCATCGCCTTCAAACCCATCAGACCCTCGTCTTCAAGCCCATAAGACCTAAGCCTTCAGGCCAATCAGACACTCGCCTTTAACTCCATCAGACCCTCGTGTTGAGGACCATTTGGCACTCGCTATCATGCACATCTGGCCCTCCACTTCAAGCCCATAAGGCCCTCCACTTGAAACCCATCAGGCCCTCGCATTCAAGCCCATCAGACCCTCGCCTTCAAGCCCAAGAGACCCTCGCCTTTAAGCCCGTCATACGCTCGCCTGTAAGGCCATTAATCTATCACTCTCAAGCCCATTGGAACATTGCCTTCAAGCTTATCAAACACTCGTCTTCAAGCCCATCAGATCCTAGCATTCAAATCCATCAGACCCTTGTCCTCCAGCCGATCTGGCCCTCGACTTCCAGCCCATCAGACCCTCGCCTTCCAGTCCAAAAGACACTCGCGTTGAAACCCATCATACCCTCCCTTACAAGCCTGAAAGATCCTCGCCTTCAAGCCCAACAGACCCTAGCCTTCAATCTCATTAAACATTCGCTTTCAAGCCCATCACATCCTCGTCTTCAAGCCCATCAGACCCTCGCCCTCTAGCCCATCAGACAGTCGCCTTCACGTCCATCAGACACTCGCCATAAGACCAAGAGATACTCGCCTTCAAGCCCATTAGACCCTCGCTTTGAAGCCCAACAGACCCTGTCCTTCCAGCCAGATAAACCCTCTACTTCGAGCCCATCACACCCACTTTTTCACATCTAAGAGACTTCACATTCAAAACTATAAGACTCTCGCGTTCCGGCCCATCAGACCCTCGCATTTAAGTCCATCAGCCACTCGCAATCAAACCCGTCAGATCCTCGTTTTCAAGCACATCAGACCCTCGCCTTACATCTCATTTGGCGTTCGCCGTGAAGCCCATCTGGCCTTTACCTTCAAGCAAATGAAATCCTCGCCTTTCAGCCCATAATACACTCACCTTTAAGCCCATAAGTTCCTCGCCTTCAAGCCTAAAAGACCTTCACCACTAAGACCATCAGACCCTCGCTTTCAAGCCGAAGAGACCCTCGCCTTCAGTCCCATCAAACCATCGCCTTTATGCTTAACAGACCCTCGCCTTGAAGTTCATCACACCCTTGCCCTCAGGCCCATCAGACACTCGCCTTCAAGCCCATCAGACATTTGCATTCAAACCTGTCGGACCCTCGCTTTCAAACCAATCAGACCCACGCCTTCAAGCCCATCACAACTACCCTTTCAAGCCCATCAGACCTTCACATTTAATCCCATTAAACACTCGACTTCAAGCCTTTAGGCCATCCCCCTGAAACCAGTAAGACACCCTCGCCTTGCGGCCCATCAGACAATTGCCTTCAACCCCTTCAGATATTTGTTTTTAGGCCCATCAGATGCTTGATTTAAGCCCATAAGGCCCATGCCATCAAGACCATCAAACCATTGCTTTCGAACCCATCAGACACTCGCCTTCAAGCCCATCAGATCCTGGCCTTCAAGCCCAACAGACCCTCGCCTTTAATCCAATAAGGCCCTCGACTTGAACGTCACCTGGCCCTCGCCATCAAGACATTCCTGCCCTCGACATCAAGCTCATCAGACCCTCGCCTTCAAGCCGATGAGACCTTCCGCTTTAACCCCTTCTTACATTCGCCTTCACGCCCATAAGACCCTCGCCACGAAGCCCATCAGACCCTCGCCTACAAGCCCATAAGACAATTGCCTTCAAACCCATCAGCCTCGCATTCAAGCCCGTTAGACCTTCGCCTTCAAGGACATCAGACCCTCTCCTTGAAGCCCATTAGACCCTCTCGTTCAAGCCCATCACACCCTCTCCTTGAACCCTATCAGACTTTCTCCTTCACGCCCATGAGACACTCGCATTTAACCCCACCAGACAATCGCTTTCAAGCCCAAAAGGCCCTCACCTGCAGTCCCATCAAACCCTCGCCTTTGAGCTCAACAGACCCTCGCCTTGAAGTTCATCGCACCCTTGTCCTCAAGCCCATCAGACACTTGCTTCTAAACCCATCAGACACTCGCCTTCAAGCATATCAGATCCTCGCTTTCAGAGCCATCAGACCCACGCCTTCAAGCCCAGCACACGACGAATTCAAGCCCATCAGATCCTAGCATTCAAGCCCATCAGGCCCTCGCCTTCTAGCCCATCAGATCCTCGACTTCCAGTCCATAAGATACTCGTCTTTAAGCCCATCAGAACCTCGCTTAGAAGCCCATCAGATTATCGCCTTCAAGCCCATCACACTTCCCTTTCAAGCCCAACAGACACTAGCCTTCAATCTCATCAAACACTCACCTTCAAGCCCATCATATCCTCGTCTTCAACCCCATCAGACCGTCGCCTTCACGTCCATCAGACACTCGCCTCAAGCCCATGAGACACTCGCCTTCAAGCCCAACAGACCCTCGCCTTCAAACCCGTCCAACCCTCTACTTCGAGTCCATCGCACCCACTTTTTCACATCTAAGAGACTTCACATTCAAGACTATAAGACTCTCGCCTTCCGGCCCATCAGACCCTCGCATTTAAGTCCATCAGCCACCGCAATCAAACCCTCGTCATCAAGCCTATCAGACCCTCCCCTTGAAACCATTATACCTTCTCCTTGAAACCCACGGGACGCTCGCCTCCATGCCCATCATACCTTCTTCTTGAAGCCTATCAGACCGTTGACTTTAAGCTCATCATTCCTTCGTCTTCAATTCCATTTGTCCTTGGCCTTCAAGCCCATCTTTAGGCTTTCACCTTACAAGTCAATCAGGTCCTCGCTTTTAAACTCATCAGACACTGACTTTGAAGCATATGACACCCTGGCCTTAGAACCTATCAGACCCTCCCCTTCAAGACCATAACACACTCGCTTTCAAGCCTATCAGACCCTTGCCTTCAATCCCATCAGACCCATGACTTAAGACTATCAGACCCTAGCCTTTAAGCCCATCTGCCCCACACCTTCAAACTCATCAAACTCTCGTCTTCAAGAACATCACACCATTGCTTTCGAGCCCATTAGACCCTTGCCTTCAATCCCATAAGACCGTCAACTTCAAGTCCATCAGATCCTCGCCTTCAAGCCCAAATGACAGTTGCCTTCACGCCCATTACACCCTCGCATTCAAGCCCATAAGACCATCGCCTCAAGCCCATGAGACCCCCGTCTTCAAACGCATTAGACCATCGAATTCAAGCCCATCAGACCCTCGCTTTAAAGCACATCAGATCCTCGCTTTCAAGCACATCAGACCATCGCCTTGCATCTCATTTGGCGTTCGCCGTCAAGCCCATCTCTCCTTTGCCTTCACGCAAATGAAATCTTCGCCTTTCAGCACATCATACACTCGCCTTTAAGCCCATAAGTCCCTCGCCTTCAAGCCTAACAGACCTTCACCACCAAGACCATCAGACAAACGCCTTCAACGCCATCAGACCCTCGCTTTCAAGCCCAACACACCCTCGCCTTCAGTCCCATCAAACCATCGCCTTTATGCTTAACAGACCCTCGCCTTGAAGTTCATCACACCCTTGCCCTCAAGCCCATCAGACACTCGCCTTCAAGCCCATCAGACACTCGCATTCAAACCTGTCGGACCCTCGCTTTCAAACCCATCAGACCCAAGCCTTCAAGCCCCTCACATCTACCCTTCAAGCCCATCAGACCTTCGCATTTAAACCCGTCAATCCCTCGACTTCAAGCATCTCGGATCCTTCCCCTGAAACCCATAAGAGACCCTTGCTATCATCCCATCAGGCAATCGCTTTCAAGCCCATCAGATCCTCGTTTTCAAGCCCATCAGATCCTCGACTTCAAGCCCATCAGACCCACGCCATCAAGGCCATCACACCAATGCTTTCAAGCCCATCAAACCCTCGTATTCAAGCCCATCATATCCTTGTTTTTAAGCCCATCATATCCTCGCCCTTAAACAATCATACCCTCGACTCGAAGGCCACCTGGCCCTTACCATCAAGCTTTCTGGTCCTCGACATCAAGCCAATCACACCCTCGCCTTCAAGCCCATGAGACCCTCCCATTTAAGCCCTTTTTACACTCGCCTTCAACCCTATAACACCCTCTCCAAGAAGCTAATCAGACCTTCCCCTACAAGCCCATATGACAATTGCCTTCAAGGACATCACACCCTCGTATTCAAGCAAATGAGTCTTTTTCCTTGAATCCTATCAAACCCTCCACTTTAAGCCTATCAGAACCTCGTCTTGAAGCTTATCTCTCCCACGCCATCAAAGCAATCTGGCCTTCGCATTAAAGCCTATCATGTCCTTACCTCCATGCCCATCAGACCCTTGCCTTCAAGTCCATGAGCTCCTCGCTTTTAAGCCCTTCATACACTCGCCTTCAACCACAAAGGACCCTCGCCTTCAAGCCCATCACACCCACTCTTTGAAGCCAATCGGACAATCCCCTTCAACCCAATGGACCCTCACTTTCAAGCCCACCAGAACCTCGCCTTCAAATTCAACAGACCTTCGCCTTCAAGCTCATCAGACTCTCGCCTTCTGTCCTATTAGACACTCGCCTTCAAGTCAATCTGACCCTCTCTTTCAAACCCATCAGACCCTCGCCTTCGAGCCCATCATACCCTTGCCTTCAGGCCCTTGATGTCAAGCCTATCGGACCCTCCTCTTGAAACCCATGAGACCTTCACCTTCAGGACCATCAGAACCTCATCTTCAAATCCATCAGACCCTCTCCTTCAAACCAACCAGACCATCGCTTTCAAACCCATCAGACCCTCGTCTTCAAGCCCATAAGACCTTAGCCTTCAGGCCCATCAGACCCTCACCTTTAGCTCCATCAGACCCTCGTTTTGAGAACCATCTGGCACTCGCTATCATGCCCATCTGGCCCTCCATATCAAGCCCATCAGGCCCTCGCCTTCAAGCCCATCACACCCTCCCCTTCAAGCCCAAGAGACCCTCGCCTTTAAGCTCATCATACACTCGCCTGTAAGCCCATTAATCTATCACTCTCAAGCCCATTGGAACCTTGCCTTAAAGCTTATCAAACCCTCGTCCTCAAGCCCATCAGATCCTATTCAAATCCATCAGACCCTTGTCTTCCAGCCGATCTAGCCCACGACATCCAGCCCATCAGACCCTCGCCTTCTAGTCCATAGGACACTCGCCCTCCAGTCCATAGGACACTCGCCTTCAAGCCCATCATACCCTTGTTTACAAGCCCGAAAGATACTCGCCTTCAAACCCAACAGACCCTAGCCTTCAATCTCATTAAACACTCGCCTTCAAGCCCATCACATCCTCGTCTTCAAGCTCATCAGACCCTCGCCCTCCAGCCCATCAGACAGTCGCCTTCACGTCCATCAGACACTAGCCTGAAGCCCCTGAGGCGAAGGTCTGATTGGCTTGTAGGCGAAGGTCTGATGGGCTTCGTGGCGAGGGTCTTATGGGCTTGAAGGCGAATGTAAGAAGTGCTTAAAGCGGAGGGTCTTATCGGCTTGAAGGCGAGGGTCTGATGGGCTTGATGTCGAGGGCAGGAAGGGCTTGATGGCGAAGACCAGGTGACCTTCAAGTCGAGGGCCTTATTGGATTAAAGGTGAGGGTCTGTTGGGCTTGAAGGCCAGGATCTGATGGGCTTGAAGGCGAGGGTGTGATAGGCTTGAAAGCAATGGTTTGATGGCCTTGAAGGCATGGGCCTAAATGCCTTGAAGGCATGGGCTTAAATCAAGCATCTGATGGGGTTAAATGAAGCATCTGATGGGCTTGAGGGCAATTGTCTGATGGGCCGCAAGGCGAGGGTGTCTTACTGTTTTCAGGGGGATGGCCTAAAAGGCTTGAAGTCGAGTGTTTAATGGGCTTAAATGCGAATGTCTGATGGGCTTGAAAGGGTAGTTGTGATGGGCTTGAAGGCGTGGGTCTGATGGGCTTCAGGGCAAGGGTGTGATGAACTTCAAGGCGAGGGTCTGTTAAGCTTAAAGCCGATGGTTTGATGGGACTGAAGGCGAGGGTCTGTTCGGCTTAAAAGCGAGGGTCTGATGGGCTTGAAGGCGATTGTCTGATGGTCTTGGTGGTGAAGGTCTGTTAGGCTTGAAGGCGAGGGACTTATGGGCTTAAAGGCGAGTGTATTATGGGCTGAAAGGTGAGGATTTCATTTGCGTGAAGGCAAAGGAGAGATGGGCTTGGCGGCGAACGGAAAATGAGATGTAAGGCGAGGGTCTGATGTGCTTGAAAGCGAGGATCTGACGTGCTTGAAAGTGAGGGTCTGATGGGCTTGAATTCGATGGTCTAATGGGTTTAAGACGGTGGTCTCGTGGGGTTGAGGCGATGGTCTTATGGGCTTGAATGCGAGGATCTAATGGGCGTTAAGGCAACTGTCATTTGGGCTTGAAGGCGAGGATCTGATGGGCTTGAAGTTGATGGTCTGATGGGATTGAAGGCAAGTGTCTAATGGGCTCGAAAGCAATGGTGTGATGTTCTTGAAGACGAGAGTTTGATGAGTTTGAAGGTGTGGGGCAGATGGGCTTAAAAGCTAGGGTCTGATAGGCTTAAGTCATGGGTCTGATGGGATTGAAGGCAAGGGTCTGATGGGCTTGAAAGCGAGGGTGTTATGATCTTGAAGGCGAGGCTCTGATAGGCTCTAAGGCCAGGGTGTCATATGCTTCAAAGTCAGTGTCTGATGAGTTTGAAAGCGAGGACCTGATTGACTTGTAAGGTGAAAGCCTAAAGAGCTTTAAGGTGAGGTTCAGATGGGCTTGAAGGTCAAGGACAGATGGACTTGAAGACGAAGGAATGATGAGCTCAAAGGCAACGGTCTGATAGGCTTCAAGAAGAAGGTATGATGGGCATGGAGACGAGCGTCTGGTGGGTTTTAAGGAGAAGGTATAATGTTTTCAAGGGGAGGGTCTGATAGGCTTGATGACTAGGGTCTGTTGTACTTGAAAACGAGGATCTGACGGGTTTGATTGCGAGTGGCTGATGGACTTAAATGCGAGGGTCTGATGGGCCGGAACGCGAGAGTCTTATAGCTTTGAATGTGAAGTCTCTTAGATGTGAAAAAGAGCCCATTAGACCCTCTCCTTGAAGCACATCAGACCCTCTCCTTCAACCCCATCAGACCCTTTCCTTCACGCCCATGAGACACTCGCATTTAACCCCATCAGACACTCGCTTTCAAACCCAAAAGGCCCTCGCCTGCAGTCTCATCAAACCCTCGCCTTTAAGCTCAACAGACCCTCGACTTGAAGTTCATCACACCCTTGCCCTCAAGCCCATTAGACACTCGCCTTTAAACCCATCAGACAATCGCCTTCAAGCCTATCAGATACTCGCTTTCAAAGCCATCAGACACACGCCTTCAAGTCCATCAATCGAACGCCTTCAAGCCCATCACACCTTCGCATTCAAGCACATCAATCCCTCGACTTCAAACCTCTCAAACCCATCCCCTGAAACCCATACGAGACCCTTGCTATCATCCCATCAGGCAATCGCTTTCAAGCCCATCAGATCCTCGTTTTCAAGCCCATCAGATCCTCGACTTCAAGCCCATCAGACCCACGCCATCAAGCCCATCAGACCCTCGTCTTCAAGCCCATGAGACCCTCCCCTTTAAGCCCTTCTTACACTCGCCTTCAAACCTATAACACCCTCGCCAAGAAGACCATCATATGACAATTGTCTTCAAGGATATCAGACCCTCGTATTCAAGCAAATGAGTCTTTTTCCTTGAATCCTATCAAACCCTCCACTTTAAGCCTATCAGAACCTCGCCTTGAGCTTATCTGTACCTCACAATCAAAGCAATCTGGCCTTCGCTTTAAAGCCCATCATGCCCTTACCTCCATGCCCATCAGACCCCTGCCTTCAAGCCCATGAGCTCCTCGCTTTTAAGCCCTTCATACACTCGCCTTCAACCACAAAAGACCCTCGCCTTCAAGCCCATCATACCCTCGCTTAAAAGCCCGAAAGATACTCGCCTTCAAACCCAACAGACCCTTGCCTTCAATCTCATTAAGCACTTGCCTTCAAGCCCATCCCATCCTCGTCTTCAAGCCCATCAGACCCTCGCCTTCCAGCCCATCAGACCGTCGCCTTCACGTCCATCAGACACTCGCCTCAAGCCCATGAGACACTCGCCTTCAAGCCCATTATACCCTCGCTTTGAAGCTCAACAGAACCTCGCCTTCAAGCCCGTCCAACCTTCTACTTCAAGCCCATCACATCCACTTTTTCACAACTAAGAGACTTCACATTCAAGACTATAAGACTCTCGCCTTCCGGCCCATCAGACCCTCGCATTTAAGTCCATCAAACACTCGGAATCAAACCCGTATGATCCTCGTTTTCAAGCACAACAGACCCTCGTCATCAAGCATATCAGACCCTCCCCTTGAAACCATTAGACCTTCGCCTTGAAACCCACCAGACGCTCGCCTCCATGCCCATCATACCTTCTTCTTAAAGCCTATCAGACTATTGCCTTTAAGCTCATCATTCCTTCGTCTTCAAGTCCATCTATCCTTGGCCTTCAAGCCCATCTGAACCTCACCTTAAAGCTCTTTAGGCTTTCACTTTGCATGTCAATCAGGTCCTCGCTTTCAAGCCCATCAGACACTGACTTTGAAGCCCATGACACCCTGGCCTTAGAACCTATAAGACCCTCGCCTTCAAGACCATAACACCCTCGCTTTCAAACCCATCAGACCCTTACCTACAATCCCATCAGACCCATGACTTGAAGCCTATCAGACCCTAGCCTTTAAGCCCATCTGCCCCACGCCTTCAAACTCATCAAACTCTCGTCTTCAAGAACATCACCCAATTGCTTTCGAGCCCATTAGACCCTTGCCTTCAATCCCATCAGACCGTCAACTTCAAGCCCATCAGATCCTCGCATTCAAGCCCAAATGACAGTTAACTTCAAGCCCATGAGACCCTCGCATTCAAACCCATAAGATCATCGCCTCAAGCCCATTAGACCCCCGTCTTCAAACCCATTAGACCATCGAATTCAAGCACATCATACCCTCGCCTTACATCTCATTTGGCGTTCGCCGTCAAGCCCATATGCCATTTGCCTTCAAGCAAATGAAATCCTCGCCTTTCAGCCCATCATACACTCGCCTTTAAGCCCATAAGTCCCTCGCCTTCAAGCCTAAGAGACCTTCACCACCAAGACCATCAGACAATCGCCTTCAACACCATCAGCCCCTCGCTTTCAAGCCGAACACACCCTCGCCTTCAGTCCCATCAAACCATAACCTTCATACTTAACAGACCCTCGCCTTGAAGTTATCACACCCTTCTCTCAAGCCCAACAGACACTCGCCTTCAAGCCCATCAGACATTCGCATTCAAACAGGTCGGACCCTCGCTTTCAAACCCATCAGACCCACGCCTTCAAGCCCATCACAGCTATCCTTTCAAGCCCATCAGACATTCGCATTTAAGCCCATTAAACACTCGACTTCAAGCCTTTCAGGCCATCCCCCTGAAACCAGTAAGAGACCCTCGCCTTGCGGCTCATCAAACAATTGTCTTCAAGCCCATCAGACCATTGTTTTTAAGCCCATCAGTTGCTTCATTTAAGCCCATCAGGCCCATGCCATCAAGACCATCAAACCATTGCTTTCAACCCCATCAGACTCTCGCCTTCAAGCCCATCAGATCCTGGCCTTCGAGCCCAACAGACCCTTGCCTTTAATCCAATAAGGCCCTCGACTTGAAGGTCACCTGGCCCTCACCATCAAGCCCTTCCTGCCCTCGACATCAAGCCCATCAGTCCTCGCCTTCAAGACGAGGAGACCCTCCTCTTTAAGCCCTTCTTACATTCGCCTTCAAGTCCATAAGACCCTCGCCACGAAGCCAATCAGGACCTTGCCTACAAGCCCATAGGACAATTGCCTTCAAGCCCACCAGACTCGCATTCAAGCCCGTTAGACCCTCGCCTTCAAGGACAACAGACTCCCTCCTTGAAGCCCATTAGACCCTCTCCTTGAAGACCATCAGACCCTCTCCTTGAACCCATCAGACCCTCTCCTTCATGCCCATGTTACACTTGCATTTAACCCCACCAGACACTCGCTTTCAAGCACAAAAGGCCCTCGCCTGCAATCACATCCAACCCTCGCATTTAAGCTCAACAGACCCTCGCCTTAAAGTTCATCACACCCTTGCACTCAAGCCCATCAGACACTCGCCTTTAAACCCATCAGACACTCGCCTTCAAGCCTACCAGATACTCGCTTTCAAAGCCTTCAGACCCACGCCTTCAAGCGCATCACACGAACGCCTTCAAGCCCATCAGATCCTAGCATTCAAGCCCATCAGACCCTCGCTTTCAAGCGTATCAGATCCTCGCTTTCAAGCACATCAGCCCCTCGCGTTACATCTCAATTGGCGTTCGCCGTCAAGCCCATCTGGCCTTTGCCTTCAAGCAAATGAAATCCTCGCCTTTCAGCCCATAATACACTCGCCTTTAAGCCCATAAGTCCCTCGCCTTCAACACTAACAGACCTTCACCACCAAGACCATCAGACAATCGCCTTTAACTTCATCAGACCCTCGCTTTCAAGCCGAACAGACACTTCTTCAGTCCCATCAAACTATCGCCTTTATGCTTAACAGACCCTCGCCTTGAAGTTCATCAAACCCTTTCCCTCAAGCCCATCAGACACTCGCCTTCAAGCCCATCAGACACTCGCATTCAAACCTGTCGGACACTCGCTTTCAAACCCATCAGACCCACGCCCTCAAGCCCATCACAACTACCCTTTCAAGCCCATCAGACCTTCGCATTTAAGCCCATTAAACACTCGACTTCAAGCCTTTTAGGCCATCCCCCTGAGACCAGTAAGAGACCCTCGCCTTGCGACCCATCAGACAATTGCCTTCAAGCCCATCAGACCATTGTTTTTATGCCCATCAGATGCTTGATTTAATCCCATCAGGCATATGTCATCAAGGTCATCAAACCATTGCTTTCAAGCCCATCAGACCCTCGCCTTCAAGCCCATCAGATCCTGGCCTTCAAGCCCAACAGCCCCTTGCCTTTAATCCAATAAGGCCCTCGACTTGAAGGTCACCTGGCCCTCACCATCAAGCCCTTCCTGCCCTCGACATCAAGCCCATCAGACCCTCGCCTTCAAGACGAGGAGACCCTCCTCTTTAAGCCCTTCTTACATTCGCCTTCAGGTCCATAAGACCCTCGCCACGAAGCCAATCAGGACCTTGCCTACAAGCCCATAGGACAATTGCCTTCAAGCCCATCAGACTCGCATTCAAGCCCGTTAGACCCTCGCCTTCAAGGACAACAGACTCCCTCCTTGAAGCCCATTAGACCCTCTCCTTGAAGACCATCAGACCCTCTCCTTGAACCCATCAGACCCTCTCCTTCATGCCCATGTTACACTTGCATTTAACCTCACCAGACACTCGCTTTCAAGCACAAAAGGCCCTCGCCTGCAATCACATCCAACCCTCGCATTTAAGTTCAACAGACCCTCGCCTTAAAGTTCATGACACCCTTGCACTCAAGCCCATCAGAGACTCGCCTTTAAACCCATCAGACACTCGCCTTCAAGCCTACCAGATACTCGCTTTCAAAGCCTTCAGACCCACGCCTTCAAGCGCATCACACGAACGCCTTCAAGCCCATCAGATCCTAGCATTCAAGCCCATCACGCCCTCGCCTTCTAGCCCATCAGACCCTCGCCTTCCAGTCCATAAGACACTCGTCTTTAAGCCCATCAGACCCTCGCTTTCAAGCTCATCCGATTATTGCCTTCAAGCCCATCACACCTCACCTTCAAGCCCAACAGACCCTAGCCTGCAAGCTCACCACACACTCGCCTTCAAGCCCATCACCTCCGCGTCTTCAAGCCCATCAGACCCTCCCCTTCCAGCCCATCAGACCGTCGCTTTCACGTCCACAAGAATCTCGCCTCAAGCCCAAGAGACACTCGCCTTCAAGCCCATAGACCCTCGCCTTCAAGCCCGTCCAACCCTCTGCTTCAAGCCCATCACACCCACTTTTTCACATCTAAGAGACTTCACATTCAAGACTAGAAGACTCTCGCCTTCCGGCCCATCAGACCCTCGCATTTAAGTCCATTAGACACTCGAGATCAAACCCGTCAGATGCTCGTTTTCAAGCACAACAGACCCTTGTCTTCAATCCTATCAGACCCTCCCCTTGAAACCGTTAGACATTCGCCTTGAAACCCACCAGACGCTCGCCTCCATGTCCATCATACCCTCTTCTAGAAGCCTATCAGACCGTTGCCTTTAAGCTCGTCATTCCTTCGTCTTCAAGTCCATCTGTTCTTGGCCTTCAAACCCATCTGAACCTCACCTTAAAGCTCATTAGGCTTTCACCTTACAAGTCAATCAGGTCCTCGCTTTCAAGCCCATCAGACACTGACTTTGAAGCCCATGACACCCTGGCCTTAGAACCTATCAGACCCTCGCCTTCAAGTCCATGACACCCTCGCTTTCAAGCCCATCAGAGCCTTGCCTTCAATCGCATCAGACCCATGACTTGAAGCCTATCAGACCCTAGCCTTTAAGCCCATCTGCCCCACGCCTTCAAACTCATCAAACTTTCGTCTTCAAGAACATCACACCATTGCTTTCGAGCCCATTAGACCCTTGCCTTCAATCCCATCAGACCATCACCTTCAAGCCCATCAGATCCTCGCCTTCAAGCCCAAATGACAGTTGCCTCCAAGCCCATTAGACCCTCGCATTCAAGCCCATAAGACCATCGCCTCAAGCACATAAGACCCGAGTCTTCAAACCCATTAGACCATCGAATTCAAGCCCATCAGACCCTCGCTTTCAAGCACATCAGATCCTCGCTTTCAAGCATATCAGACCCTCGACTTACATCTCATTTAGCGTTCGCCGTCAAGCCAATCTGGCCTTTGCCTTCAAGCAAATGAAATCCTCGCCTTTCAGCCCATACTACACTCGCCTTTAAGCCCATAAGTCCCTCGCCTTCAAGCCTTACAGACCTTCACTACCAAAACCATCAGACAATCGGCTTCAACCCCATCAGACCCTCGCTTTCAAGCCGAACAGACCCTCGCCTTCAGTCCCATCAAACCATCGCCTTTATGCTTAACAGACCCTCCCCATGAAGTTCACCACACCCTTTCCCTCAAACCCATCAGACACTCGCCTTCAAGCCCATCGGACATTCGCATTCAAACCTGTCGGACCCTCGCTTTCAAACCCATCAGACCCATGCCTTCAAGCCCATCACAACTACGCTTTCAAGCCCATCAGACCTTCGCATTTCAACCCATTAAACACTCGACTTCAAGCCTTTTAGGCCATCCCCCTGAAACCAGTAAGAAACCCTCGCCTTGCGGCCAATCAGACAATTGCCTTCAAGCCCATCAGACCATTGTTTTTAAGCCCATCAGATGCTTGATTTAAGCCCATCAGACCCTTGCCTTCAAGCCGATAAGACCCTCCGCTTTAAGCCCTTCTTACATTCGCCTTCAAGCCCGTAAGACCCTCGCCACAAAGCACATCAGACCCTCGCCTACAAGCCCATAAGACAATTGCCTTCAAGCCCATCAGACTCGCTTTCAAGCCCAAAAGGCCCTCGCCTGCAGTCCCATCAAACTCTCGCCTTTAAGCTCAACAGACTCTCGCCTTGAAGTTCATCACACCCTTGCCCTCAAGCCTATCAGACACTCGCCTTTAAACCCATCAGACACTCGCCTTCAAGCCTATCAGCTCCTCGCTTTCAAAGCCATCAGACACACGCCTTCAAGCCCATCACACGAACGCCTTCAAGCCCATCACACCTTCGCATTCAAGCACATCAAACCCTCGACTTCAAACCTCTCAGACCCTTCCCCTGAAACCCATAAGAGACCCTTGCTATCATCCAATCAGGCAATCGCTTTCAAGCCCATCAGATCCTCGTTTTCAAGCCCATCAGATCCTCGACTTCAAACCCATCAGACGCACGCCATCAAGGCCATCACACCATTGCTTTCAAGCCCATCAGACCCTCGCCTTCAATCCCATCAGATCCTGATTCTTAAGATCATCAGATCCTCGCCCTTAAACAATCATACTCTCGACTCGAAGGCCACCTGGCCCTTACCATCAAGCTTTCTGGTCCACGACATCAGGCCCATCAGACCCTCGTCTTCAAGCCCATGAGACCCTCCCATTTAAGCCCTTCTTACACTCGCCTTCAACCCTATAACACCCTCGCCAAGAAGCCCATCAGACCTTTGCCTACACGCCCATAAGACAATTGCCTTCAAGGACATCAGACCATCGTATTCAAGCAAATGAGTCTTTTTCCTTGAATCCTATCAAACCCTCCACTTTAAGCCATCAGAACCTCGCCTTGAAGCTTATCTGTCCCTCGCCATCAAAGCAATCTGGCCTTCGCTTTAAAGCCCATCATGTTCTTACCTCCATGCCCATCAGGCCCTTGCCTTAAGCCCACGAGCTCCTCGCTTTGAAGCCCTTCATACACTCGCCTTCAACCACAAAAGACCCTGGCCTTCACGCCCATCACACCCGCTCTTTGAAGCCAATCAGACAATCCCCTTCAACCCCATCTACCCTCGTTTTCAAGCCCACCAGACCCTCGCCTTCAGCTTTAACAGACCTTCGCCTTCAAGCTCATCAGACTCTCGCCTTCTGGCCTATTAGACACTCGCCTTCAAGCCAATCTGACCCTCGCTTTAAAACCCATCAGACCCTCGCCTTCAAGCCCATCATACCCTTGCCTTCAGGCCCTTGATGTCAAGCCTATCGGACCCTCCTCTTGAAACCCATGAGACCCTCACCTTCGGGACCATCAGAACCTCACCTTCAAATCCATCAGACCCTCTCCTTCAAACCCATCAGACTCTCGCTCTCAAGCCCATGAGACCTTCGCATTCAAGCCCATCAAATCATCGTCTTCAAACCCACCAGACCAACGCTTTCAAACCCATCAGACCTTCGTCTTCAAGCCCATAAGACCTTAGCCTTCAGGCCCATCAGACCCTCTCCTTTAACTCCATCAGACCCTCGTGTTGAGGACCATCTGGCACTCGCTATCAAGCCCATATGTCCCTCCACTTCAAGCCCATCAGGCCCTCGCCTTCAAGCCCATCAGACCCTCGCCTTCAAGCCCAAGAGACCCTCGCCTTCAAGCCCATCATACGCTTGCCTTCAAGCTTATCAAACCCTCGTCTTCAAGCCCATCAGATCCTAGCATTCAAACCCATCAGACCCTTGTCTTCCAGCCGATCAGGCTATCGACTTCCAGCCCATCAGACCCTCGCCTTCCAGTCCAAAAGACACTCGCCTTCAAGCCCATTATACCCTCGCTTACAAGCCCGAAAGATCCTCGCCTTCAAACCCAACAGACCCTAGCCTTCAATCTCATCAAACACTCGCCTTCAAGCCCATCACATCCTCGTCTTCAAGCCCATCAGACCCTCTCCCTCCAGACCGTCGCCTTTACGTCCATCAGACACTCGCCTTCAAGCCCATGAGACACTCGCCTTCAAGCCCATTTGACCCTCGCTTTGAAGCCCAACAAACCTTCGCCTTCAAGCTCATCCAACCCTCCACTTCAAGCCCATCACACCCACTTTCTCGCATCTAAGAGACTTCACATTCAAGCCCATAAAACTCCTGCTTTCCAGCCCATCAGACCCTCGCCCTTAAGTCCATTAGACACTCGCAATCAAACCCGTCATATCCTCGTTTTCATGCCCAATAGACCTTTGACACCAAGCCTATCAGACCTTCCCCTTGAAACCATTAGACCTTCGCCTTGAAACCTACCAGACACTCATCTTTATGCCCATCATGCCTTCTTTTTTAATCCTATCAGACCGTTGCCATTAAGCCCATCATTCCCTTGCCTTCAAACCCATCTGTCCTTGGCCTTCAAGCCCATCTGGACCATGCCTTGAAGCCCTTTAGTCTCTCACCCTCAACCTAATCAGGTCCTCGCTTTCAAGCCTATCAGACCCACGACTTCAAGCCTATCAGACCCTAGCCTTTAAGCCCATCTGCCCCACGCCTTCAAACTCATCAAACTCGTCTTCAAGAACATCACACCATTGCTTTCAAGGCCATTAGACCCTTGCCTTCAATCCTATCAGACCCACGCCTTCAAGCCCATCACACCCTTGCCCTTCAGCCAATCTGGCCTTCGCCTTCAAGCCCATCAGACCGTCACCTTTAAACCCATCAGATCCTCGCCTTCAAGCCCATAAGACAGTTGCCTTCAAGACCATCAGACCCTCGCATTCCAGCCCATCAGACCATCGCTTTCAAGCCCATGAGACTCTCGTCTTCCAATCCATCAGACCATCGAATTCAAGCCCATCAGACCCTCGCTTTCAAGCACATCAGACCCTCGCCTTCAAGCCCATCAGACCCTCGCCCTGCATCTCATTTGACTCGCCGTCAAGCCCATCTGTTCCTTGCCTTCAAGCATATGAAATCCTCACCTTTCAGCCCATCATATACTTGCCTTTAAGCCCATAAGACCCTCGTCTTCAAGTCTAGCAGACCTTCGCCACCAAGTCCATCACGCAATCGCCTTCAACCCCATCAGACACACGCTTTCAAGCCGAAAAGTCCCTCGCCTTCAAGTTCATCACACCCTTGCCTTCAAGCCCATAAGGCTTTCGCATTGAAGCCTATCGGACCCTCGTTTTCAAACCCATCAGACCCACGCCTTTAAGCCCATCACACCCACGCCGTCAAGCCCATCAGACCTTCGCATTCAAGCCTTTCAGACCCTCCCCTTGAAACCAGGAAGAGACCCTCGTCTTGAAGGCCATCAGACAGTCGCCTTCAAGCCCATCAGACCATCGTTTTCAAGCCCATCAGATCCTTGACTTCAAACCCATCAGGCCCATGACATCAAGGCCATCACACCATTGCTTTCAAGTCCATCAGACCCTCGCTTTCAAGCCCATCAGATCTTCGTTTTCAAGCCCATCAGACCCTCGCCTTTAAACCCATCAGACCCTTGACTTAAAAGCAACCTGGCTCTCGCCATCAAGCCCTTCTGGCCCTCGACATCAAGCCCATCAGACCCTTCCCTTTAAGCCCTTCTTACACTCGTCTTCAAGCCCATAAGACCCTCGCCACGAAGTCTATCAGATCCTCGCCTATAAGCCCATAAGATGATTGCCGTCAAGCCCATCAGACTCGCATTCAAGCCCTTCAGACCCTCGCCTTCAAGCACATCAGACCCTCTCATTGAAGCCCATCAGACTTGCTCCTTGAAATCCATCAGACCCTCGCCTTCACACCCATGAGACCCTTGCATTCAACTCCATCAAGATACTCGCTTTCAAGCCCAACAGGCCGTCGCCTTCAGTCCCATCAAACCCTCGCCTTAAGCGCAACAGACCCTCGCCTTGAAGTTCATCACACCCTTGCCTTCAAGCCCATCAGAATCTCGCCTTCAAGCCCATAAGACCCTCGCCTTCACGCCCATGAGACCCTCGCATTCAACCCCATCAAACACTTGCTTTCAAGCCTAACAGACCCACGCCTTCAGTCCCATCAAACCCTCGCCTTTACGCACGATAGACCCTCGCCTTCAAGTTCATCACACCCTTGCCTTCAAGCCCATCAGAATCTCGCCTTCAAGCCCATCAGACACTCGAGTTCAAGCCTATCAGACCCTCTTATTCAAACTCATCAGACCCACGCCTTCAAGCCTATTACACCCACGCCTTCAAGCCCATCAGACCTTCGCATTCAAGCCCATCAAACCTTCGACTTCAAGCCTCTCAGACCCTCCCTTGAAACCCATAAGAGACCCTTGCCTTCAAGCCCATCAGGCAATCGCCTTCAAGGACATCAGATCCTCGTTTTCAAGCCCATCAGATCTTCGACTTGAAGCCCATCAGGCCCACACCATCAAGGCTATCACACCATTGCTTTCAAGCCCATCAGACCCTCGCCTTCAAGCCCATCAGATCTTCGTTTTCAAGCCCATCAGACCCTCGTCTTTAAACCCATCAGACCCTCGACGTGAGGGCCACATGGCCCTCGCCATCAAGCCTTTCTGGTCCTCGACATCAAGCCCATGAGACCCTCGCCTTCAAACCCATCAGACCCTCCTCTTTAAGCCCTTCTTACACTCACCTTCAAGACCATAAGACCCTCGCCAAGAAGCCCATCAGACCCTCGCCTACAAGCCCAAAAGACAATTGCCTTCAATGACATCAGTCCCTCGCATTCAAGCACATTAGACTCTCTCCTTGAAGCCCATCTGACCCTCCACTTTAAGCCCATCAGAAACTCGCCTTGGAGCTTATCTGGCCCTCTCCATCAAAGCAACCTGTCCCTCGCTTTAAAGCCCATCATGTCCTTCCCTCCATGTCCATCAGACCCTTGCCTTTAAGCCCATGAGCTCCTCGCTTTTAAGCCCTTCATACACTCGCCTTCAACCACTAAAGACCCTTGCCTTCAACCACTAAAGACCCTTGCCTTCAAGCCCATCACACCCGCTCCGTGAAGCCAATCAGACAATCGCCTTCAACCCCATCGACCCTCGCTTTCAAGCCCTTCAGTCCCTCGCCTTCAACCTTAACAGACCTTCGCCTTCAAGCTCATCAGACCCTCGCCTTCTGGCCCATCAGACACTCGCCTTCAAGCCAATCTGACCCTCGTTTTCAAACCCATCAGACCCTCGCCTTCAAGCCCATCATACCCTTGCCTTCAGGCCCTCGTTGTCAAGCCTATCAGACCCTCCTCTTGAAACCCATAAGACCCTCACCTTCAGGACAATCAGAACCATACCTTCAACCCCTTCAGACCCTGTCCTTCAAACCCATCAGACCCTCGCCTTCAAGCCCATGAAACCCTCGCATTCAAGCCCATAAAACCATCGTCTTCAAGCCCATGAGACCTTCGCTTTCAGACTCATCAGACCCCCGTCTTCAAGCTCATAAGACCTTAGCCTTCAAGCCCATCAGACCCTCGCCTTCAAACCCATCAAACTCTCGCCTTTAACTCCATCAGACCCTCATGTTGAGGTTCATCTGGTACTCGCCATCATGCCAATCTGGCCCTCAACTTCAAACCCATCAGACCCTCGCCTTCAAGCCCAAGAGATCCTCGCCTTCAAGCCCAAGAGACTCTCGCCTTCAAGCCCATCATGCGCTCGCATGTAAGCCCATCAATCTATCACTCCCAAGCCCATTAGAACCTTGCCATCAAGCCCATCAAACCCTCGTCTTCAAGCCCATCAGACCCTCGCCTTCTAGCCCATCAGACCCTCGATTTCCAGCCCATCAAACCCTCGCCTTCCAGTTCACAACACACTCGCCTTCAAGCCCATCAGACCCTCGCTTGCAAGCCCAAAAAATCCTCGCCTTCAAGCCCATCAAACCTCGCCCTCAAGCCCAACAGACCCTAGCCTTCAAGCTCATCACACACTCGCCTTCAAGCCTATCACATCCTCGTCTTCAAGCCCATCAGACCCGCGCCTTCAGGCCCATCATACCTTACCTTGAAGCCCATCAGATTCTCTCCTTTAAACGCATTAGACCCTCGCCTTCAAGCCCATCAGACCCTCACCTTCAAGCCCATCTGACCCTCGCGTTGAAGTTCATCTGGCCCTCGCCTTGAACCCCATAAGACCCTCGCCTGTAAGCCCATTTGACCCTTTTCTGCAAGCCCAAAAAACCTAGCCTTCAAGCTCATTAGACCCTCCTTTTGAAGACCATCACACCCTCGTCTTCAAGCCTATCATAACATCGCCTTTAAGCCCATCAGACTTTCACATTCAAGCCTATCCGTCTTCCGACTTCAAATTCATCAGACCCTGGCCTTCAAGCCCATCAGGCCCTGGAATTGAATCCTAACAGACTCTCGCTTTCAAGTCCATCACAAACTGGCTTTAACGCCCATCAAACCCCTGCTTCAATCCATCAAACCCATTCCTTCAACCCCTTCAGACCCTCGCATTCAAGTTCATCAGACACACGCCTCCCAGCCCATCAGACCCTCGCCTTCAAGTCCATAAGACACTCGTCTTCAAGCTCATCAGGCCCTCGTTTTTAAGCTCAAAATACCCCCGCCTTCAATCCCATCAGACCCTCGCCTGGATGCCCAACAAACCCCAGCCTTCAAGCTCATCATACCCCCGTCTTCAACCCCATCACACCTTCGTCTTCAAGCCCATCAGACCTTCATCTTCAAGTCCATCAGACCTTCGCCATCAAGACCATCAGACCCTCCCCGTAAAACCCATCAGACGATTGCCTTCAAGCCCATCATATCTTTGCCTTAAAGCCCATCAGACCCTTGCGTTTAAGCCCATCAGACCTTCGCATTCAAGTCCATCAGACACACGCCTTCCTGCCCATCAGACCCTTGCTTTAAAGCCCATCAAACCCCTGCCTTTAATCCTATCAGAACAACGCCTTCAAGCCCACCAGAACCACGCCTTCAAGCCCACCAGAACCAAGCCTTCAAGCCCATCAGACCCTCACATTCAAGTCCATCAGACACACGCCTTACAGCCTATCGGAACCTCGGCTTCAAATTCATCAAACAATCGCCTTCAAGCCCACCTGACCCTCATTTTCAAGGTCAACTGACCTTCGCCTTCAAGCCCATCAGACCCTCGCCTAGAAGCCCAACAGACTCTAATCTTCAAGCTCATCACACATTCACCTTCAAGCCCATCACACCCTCGTCTTCAAGCCCATCACACCCTCGCCACCAAGCCTACCAGACCGTAACCTTAAAAGTCATCGGACACTTGCCTTCAAGCCCATCAGACCCTCGCTCTCAGGCCCATCATATCTTTGCCTTAAGCCCATCAGATCATCAGCTTTAAGCCCTCAGTCCCTCGCCTTCAAGTCCATCAGACGCTCGCCTTTCAGCTCATCAGACCCTCGCCTTCAAGTAAATCAGACACTCGCCTTCAAGCCCATCAGACCCTCATCTTCAGGCCCAACAGACCCTAGCCTTCAAGGTCATCACACCCTCGCCTTCAAGCCCATCACACCATGGTCTTCAAACCCATAAGACCCTCGCCATCAAGGATATCAGACCTTCCCCTTCAAAGCCATCAGACCCTGGAATTCAAGCCCAACAGACTCTCGCCTTCAAGCCCATCAGACCCTCGACTTCAAGCCGAACAGACCCTAGCCTTCAAGCTCATCACACTCTCGCCTTCAAGCCCTTCACACCAACTTCTTCAAGCAGATCAGACCTCGCATTCAAGCCCATAAGACTCTCGCCTTCCAGCCCATCAGAACCTCGCCTTTAAGCTCATCAGACATTCGCCATCAAGCCCGTCAGACCCTCGTTTTCAAGCTCATCAGACCCTCGCCATCAAGCCTATCAAACTCTCCCTTGAAACCATCAGTTCCTCATCTTGCAGCCCATCACACCCTCACCTTCAGGTCCATCATACCTTTGTCTTGAAGCCCATCAGACCCTTCCTTTAAGCCCATTAGTCTCTTTCAAACCCATCTGTCCTTCGGGCTCAAGCCCATCTGGACCTCGCCTTGAAGCCCATCAGGCCCTCACCTTCAAGCCAATCAGGCCCTCTGTTACAGGCCCATCAGACCCTGTCTTTGAAGTCCATCATATCCTGGCCTTAAAGCCCATCAGACCCTCGCCTTCAAGCCCATAACACCCTCGCTTTCAAGCCCATAACACCCTCGTTTTCAAGCCCATTAGAACCTTGCCTTCAATCCCATCAGACCCACGCCTTAAAGCCCATCAGACCTTCGTCTCTAGGCCCATCTGGCCCTGGCCTTCACGCCCATCAAACTCTCCTCTTCAAGCCAATCACACCATCGCTTTCAAGCCCATTAGACCCTTGCCTTCAATCCCATCAGACCCTCGCCTTCAAGCCCATAACACCCTCGCTTTCAAGCCCATAACACCCTCGTTTTCAAGCCCATTAGAACCTCGCCTTCAATCCCATCAGACCCACGCCTTAAAGCCCATCAGACCTTCGTCTCTAGGCCCATCTGGCCCTGGCCTTCAAGCCCATCAAACTCTCCTCTTCAAGCCAATCACACCATCGCTTTCAAGCCCATTAGACCCTTGCCTTCTAGCCCATCAGACCCTCGCTTTCTTTCAAGCCTATAAGATACTCGCTTTCATGTCCATCAGATCCTCATCTTCAAACCTATCAGACCGTGAAAGTCAAGCCCATCAGACAATCGAATTCAAATCAACCAGACCCTCGCTTTCAAGCACATCAGACCCTCGCCTTGAAGCCATGGACCCTCGCCTTGCATCTCATTTGGTTCTCGCCATCAAGCCCATCTGGCCCGTCCTTCAAGCAAATGAGATCCCCGCCTTTAAGCCTATCATACACTCGACTTCAAGCCTAAGAGACCTTCACCACCATGCCAATCAGACACTCTCCTTCAACCCCATCAGATTTTCGATTTCAAACCCAACAAACCCTCGCCTTCAGTCGCATCAAACCTTCGCCTTTAATTGCAACAGACCCTCGCCTTGAAGTTCATCACATCCTTGCCTTCAAGCCCATCAAAACCTCGCCCTCAAGCCCATCAAACACTTGCCTTCAAGCCTATCAGACCTTCGTCTTTCAAACCCATCAGACTCTCGCCTTCAAGCCCATCCCACCCATGCCTTCAAGCCCATCAAACCCTCGACCTCATGCCTATAAGAACCTCCCCTTGAAACTCGTAACAGACTCTCGTTTCATGCCCATCAGACCCTCGCCTTCAAGCCCATCAGATCCTCGTTTTTAATCACATCAGATCCTCGCATTCAAGTCCATCAGGCCCTCGCCTTCGAGACCTTCAGGCCCACACCATCAACCCCATCCGACCATTGCTTTCAAGCCCATCAGACCCTCACCTTCAAGCCCATCAGACCCTCGCCTTTAAATTCTTCAGTTCCTCGGCTTGAAACCCACCTGACCCTCGCCATCAAGCCCTCCTGGCCCTCGACATCAAGGCCATCAGACCCTCGCCTTCAAGCCCTTGAGTACATCCCCTTTAAGCCCTTCTTACACGCGCCTTCAAACCCACAAGGCCCTCGCCACGAAGCCCATTAGACCCTCGCCTACAAGCCCATAAGACAATTACCTTCAAGCCCATGAGACCTTCGCATTCAAGCCCGTCAGACCCTTCCCTTCAAGGACTTCAGACCCTCGCTTTCAAGCACATCAGACCCTCGTCTTAAAGCCCATCAGACCCTCGCCTTCGGCCCATCAGACTCTCACCTTGAAGCCCATCAGACCTTCTGGCCCTCGCCATCAAAGCAATCTGACCCTCGCCTTCAAGCCCATAATGCCCTTACCTTCAAACCCATCAGACCCTCGCCTTCAAGCCCATGAGACCCTCGCATTCAAACCCATCAAACCATCGCTTTCAAGCCCATAACATCCTCGTTTTCAAGCCCATTAGAACCTTGCCTTCGATCCCATCAGACCCTCGCCTTTAACCCCATCAGACCCTCGCCTTCAACCCCATCAGACCCTCGCTTTCAAGCCCATCAGACTCTCGCCTTCAGGCATAATAGACCCTCGCCTTCAAGCCCAACAGACCTTCGCCTTCAAGCTAATCAAATCCTCGCCTTCTGGCCCATCAGACACTCGTCTTCAAGGCAATCTGACCCTCTCTTTCAAGCCCATTAGACTTTCGCCTTCAAGCCCACCAGAACCTGGCCTTCAAGCCCATCAGACCCTTGCCTTTAAAACCATCAGACCCTCGACTTGAAGCCCACCTGATCCTCACCATCAAGCCCTTCTGGCCCTCGACTTCACACCCATCATACCCTCGCCTTCAAGCCCAACAGACCTTGGCATTGAGGTCCATCAGACCATCGATTTCAAGCCTATCAGACCCTCCCCTTGAAACCCATGAGACCCTCACCTTCAAGCCCATCATAACCTCACATTCAAACCCATTTGACCCTCTCCTTCAAACCCATCAGACCCTCGCCTTGAAGCCCATCAGACCCTCGCATTCAAGACCATCAAACTATCGCCTTCAAGCCCATCAGATTTCCGCCTTCAGGCCCATCAGACCCCTACCTTCAAGCATATCAGACCCGCGCCTTTAAACCCATCAGACCCTCTATTTGAAACCCACCTTGCCCTCGCCATCAAGCCATTCTGGCCCTCGACTTCAAGCCCATCAGCCCCTCGCCTTCAATCCCATCGGACCATAGCCTTTCTGCTCTTCTTACACTCGCCACGAAGCCCATGAGACCCTCGCCTACAATGCCATAAGACAATTGCCTTCAAGCCCATCAGATCTTCCGATTCAAGCCCCTCAGACCATCGCTTTCAAGCCAATCAGGCCCTCGCTTTCAAGCCCAACAGACTCTCGCTTTGAAGCCCATCAGACAATTGCCTGCATCCCATTAGACCCACTCCTTGAAGACCATCAGACCCTCGCCTTTAAGACTCTCAGAAACTCGCTTTGAAGCTCATCTAGCCCTTTCCATCAAACCAATCTGGCTCTCGCCTTCAAGCCCATCATGCCCTCGCCTTCATGCCCATCAGACACTTGCCTTCAAGCCAGTGAGACCCTCATCTTTAAGCACTTCATATACTCTACTTCAGCCCCATGAGACCCTCGCCTTCACTCTCTCCTTCAAGCCCATCAGACAATCGCCTTCAACCCCATCAAACCCTCGCTTTCAATCCAAACAGACCCTCGCCTTCAGACCCATCTGACCTACGCTTTCAGGCCCGTCAGAACCTCGTCTTCAAACCCATCAGACCCTCCCCTTCAAACCCATCAGACCCTCTCCTTCAAACCCATCAAACCTCGCATTCAAGCCCATCAGACTCTCGCCTTCAAACCCATCAGGCCCTCGCTTTAAAGGCCATGAAACACTTGCCTTCAAGCCCATAAGACCTTCGACTTCAAGCCCATCAGACCCGTGCCTTTAAGCCCTTCTGGACCTCGACTTCAAGCCAATCAAACCATCGTCTTCAAGCCCATCAGATCCTCGCCATCAAGCCTATCAGACCCTCCCCTTGAAACACATCAGACCCTCGACTTCAAAACCATCACACTCTCGCCTTCAGGCCCATCATATCTTTGCCTTAAAGCCCATCAGACCTTCGCCTTTAAGCCCATCAGACCCTTGCCTTTAAACCCATCAGACCCTCGTCTTGAAGCCCATCTGGCCATCTCCTTGAAACCCATCTGGCCATCGCCATGAAGCCCATCAGGCCCTCACCTTCACGCCAATGAAGCCCTTGCTTTCAAGCCCATCAGAACCTGGCCTTGAAGCTCATCAGATCATGGTGTTAAAGCCTATCTGACTCTCGCCTTCAAGCACAACACACCATCGATTTCAAGCTAATTAAACCCTAGCCTTCAATCCCATCAGACACACGCCTTCAAGCCCATCAGACCCTCGCCCTGAAGCCTATCACATCTTCGCCTTCAAGCCCATCACATCCTCGCCTTCAAGCCCATCACATCCTCGCTTTCAGGCCTATCATACCTTTGCCTTGAAGTCCATCAAACCCTCGCATTTATGCCCAGCACACCCTCGCCTTGAAGCCTATCTGGCCTTCGTCTTGAAGCCCATCAGACCCTCACATTCAAGCCTATCAGACCTTTGCCTTCAAACCAATCAGACCCCGGCCTTGAAGCCCATCAGACCATGGTCTTGAAGCCTATCCGACCCTCGCCTTGAAGCCCATCACACCCTTCCTTTAAAGCCCATCAGACCCGGGCCTTCAATCCCATCAAACCCACGCCTTCAAGCCCATCAGACACTCGCATTCAAGTCCATCAGACACACGCCTTCCAGCCCATCAGATCCTCGCCTTCAATCCTCTCAGACCCTCCCCTGAAACTCATGAGACCCTTGCCTTCAAGCCATTAGACCCTCATCTTCAAGCCCCTCGGACCTTCATATTCAAGCCCATCAGACCCTCACATTCCAAGAAATCAGACCTCGCCTTCAAATCAATCAGACACTCGCCTTCAGGCCCATTAGACCTCCACTTTCAAGCCCAACAGACCCTTGCCTTCAAGCCCATCAGATCCTTGCCTTCAAGCCCAACACACCCTAGCCTACAAGCTCATCACACTCTCGCTCTCAAGCCCATCACATCCTCGCCTTCAGGCCCATCAGACCTTTGCCTTAAGGTTCATCATACCTTCGCCTTCAGGCCCATCAATCCATTCCCTTGAAGCCCATCAGACATTCGCTTGAATCAGGCCACCACATTCAAGCCTATCAGGCCCTCGCCTTGACGCCCATCAGACCCTGGCCTCGAAGGCCATCAGGCCCTGGCCTTGAAGCCCATCAGACGCTGACCTTGAAGCCTATCACACCGTTCCCTTCAGGCCCATCATACCCTCGCTTTAAAGCCAATGAAACCCCTGCATTCAATCATTCAAACCCACGCCTTCAACCCCATCAGACCCTCGCATTCAAGTTTATCAGACCCTCCCCTTCCAGCCCATCAGACCCTTGCCTTCAAGTAAATCAGACACTCGCCTTCAAGCCCATCAGACCCTCACTTTCAAGCCCAACAGACCCTCGCAATCAAGTCTATCAGACCCTGCTCCTCAAATCCATCAGAACTTCGCCTTGAAGCCCATCAGACCCTCCCGTTCAGGGCCATCATATATTCGCCTGGAAGCCCATCAGAACCTTACCTTTAAGTCCACCAGACCCTCGCCTTCAAAAACATCTGGCCCTCTCCTTCAAGCCCATCTGGCCTTTGCCTTAAAGCCCATCAGGCTCTTACATTCAAGCCCATAAAGCCCGGGCTTTCAAGCCCATCAGAACCTGGCCTTGAAGCTTATCAGACCCACGCCTTCAAGACCATCAGACCCTCTTCTTTAAACCCACCTGGCCCGCGCCATCAAGTCCACCAATCCCATTACACCATTGCTTTCAAGCCCATTAGACACATGCCTTCAATCCCATCTGATACACACCTTCAAGCACATCAGAACCTCGCCTTTGAACCCATCAGACCCTCTCCTTGAAGCCAATCAGACAATCGCATTCAACCCCTCAGACTTTAGCTTTCAAACCCATCAGACTCTTGCCTTCATGCCCATCAGACCCACGCCTTCAAGCCCAACAGATCATTGCCATTGCCCTCAAGCTCATCACACCCTTACCTTCAAACCCATCAGACACTCGCCTTCAAGCCAATCTGACCCTCGTTTTCAAACCCATTGAACCCTCGCCTTCAAGCCCATCACACCCTTTCTTTCAAGCCCAGCAGACCTTCGCATTGACGCCATTCAGACCCTTGAATTCAAGCCTATCAGACCCTCCGCTTGAAACTCCTGAGACCGGCGCCTTCAGACCCATCAGAATCTCGTTCTCTCCTACAAACCCATCAGACCCTCGCTTTCAAGCCCATCAGACCCTCGCCTTCAAGCCCATCAAACCATCACCATTAAGCCCATCAGGCCCTCGCCTTCAAGCCCATCACACTTTTGCTTTAAAGCCAATCAAATCCGTGCCTGCAATCCCATCAGACCAACGCCTTCAAGCCCATCAGACACTCGCATTCAAGTCCATCAGACACACGCCTTCCAGCCCATCAGATCCTCGCCTTCAATCCTCTCAGACCCTTCCCTTGAAACTGATGAGACCCCTGCCTTCAAGCCCATTAGACCCTCACCTTCAAGCCCATCAGACAATCGCTTTCAAGCTCATCAGATCCTCGTCTTCAAGCCTATCAGACCCTCGCCCTCAAGCTCATCAGGCCCTAGCCATCAGACCATCGCTTTCAAGCTCATCAGGCCCTAGCCATCAGATCATCCCTTTCAAGCACACCAGACAACCAAATTCAAACCCATCTGATCCTCGCCTTCAGGCACATCAGACCCTCGCCTTCAAGCATATCAGACCCTCACCTTTAAAGCCGTCAAACCCTCGAATTGAAGCACACCTGGCCTTCGACAGCAAGCCATTCTGTCCTTCGATTTTGAGCCCATCAGGCCCTCGCCTTCAAGCCCATAAGACCATCACCTTTCAGCCCTTCTTACACTCACATTCAAGGCCATAAGACCCTCCCCACGGAGCCCGTCAGACCCTCTCTACAAGCCCATAAGACAATTGCCTTCAATCCCATCAGACCTTCGTATTCAAGCCCGTCAGAACCTTGCTTTCGAGCACATCAGATCCTCGCTTTCAAGCACATCAGACCCTCGCCTTGAAGCCCATCAGACCCTCGCTTTCAGACTATCATACCCTCGCCTTCAGACCATCACACCCTCTCCATGAAGCCCATCAGACCCTTGCCTTTAAGACCCTCAGAACCTCGCCTTGAAGCTCATCTGGCCCTCGCCATTAAACCAATCTCGCTCTCGCCTTCAAGCCTATCATGTCCTCGCCTTCAAGCCCATCATGTCCTCGCCTTCATGCCCATGAGACCCTGCTTTCAAGCCAATGAGACCCTGACTTTTAAGCCCTTCATACATTCACCTTCAACCACATAAGACCCTCGCCTTCAAGCCCATCAGACCCTCTCCTTCAAGCCCATCAGACAATCGTCTCCAACCTCATCAGACCCTCGTTTTCAAACCCATCAGACCCTCGCCTTCAGTCCCATCTGAATCACGCCTTCAAGCCCAACACACCATCGCCGTCAAGCTCATCACATCCTTCCCTTCAAGCCCATCAGACCCTAGCCTTCTGGCTCATCAGACACTTGCCTTCAAGCCAATCAGACCATCAATTTCAAACCCATCAAACTGTCGCCTTGAAGCCCATCACACCCTTGCCTTCAAGCCCATCAGACCTTGGCATTGAAGCCATTCAGACCCCTCGACTTCAAGTCTATCAGACCCTTTGCTTGTAACCAATGAGATCCTCGCCTTCAGGCCCATCAGAACCTCGTTTCCAAACCCATCAGACCCTCTCCTTCAAACCTATCAGACCCTCGCCTACAAGCCCATCAGACCCTCGCCTTCAAGCCCATCAAACCATCGCCTTCAAGCGCATCAGACCCTCGCCTTCAAACCCATCAGACCTTCGTTTTCAATGCCCTCAGACCCTCACCTTCACGCCCGTACGACCGACTTCAATCCCAACAGACCATCGTCTTCAACCCCACCGGTCCCAAGCCTTCTGGCCCATAAGACACTCGCCTTCAAGACAATCTGACACACATTTTCAAACTCATCAAACCCTCACCTTGAAGCCCATCACACCATCAAACCCATGACACCCTGGCTTCAGGCCCATCAAAACCTCGTCTTCAAACCCATCAGATCCTCTCCTTCAAGCCCATAAAACTATTATCTTCAAGCCCATCAGAACCTCGCCTTCAAACCAATCAGACCCTTGCCTTCGAGGCCATCAGACCCTCGCCTTCAAGTCCATAAGACCTACGATTTCAATCCCATCAGACCGTCGCCTCTCATCTTTAATCCCATCTGGACCTCTACTTCAAGCCCATCAGACCCTCGCCTTCAAACCCATCACATCCTCGTTTTCAAGCCCATCAGACCCTCGCCATCAAAACTATCAGACCCTTCCCTTGCAACCCATCAGACCATTGACTTCAAAACCATTAGACCCTCGACTTCAGGCCCATCATTCCCTCGCCTTGAAGCCCATCAGGCCCTCTCCTCCAAGCCAATCTGGCAATCTCCTTGAAGCCCATCACGGCCTCACCTTCAAGCCCATTAAGACCTTCCACTGAAGCCAATTAAACCCTGCCATTGAAACCCATCGGGACTTCACCTTCAAGCCCATGAAGATCATGCTTTCAAGCCCATCAAACCCTGGCCTTGAAGCCCATCAGACATTGGCGATGAACTCTATCAGACCCTCGCCTTCAAGCCCATCGCACCATCGATTTCAAGCCTATTAGACCCTTGCTTTCAATCCTATTAGACACACGAATTCAAGCCCATCATACCCTCGCCATTAAACCCATCTGGCCCTTGACTTTATGCCCATAGCACCGTCGACTTCAAGCCAATCAGACACTCGCCTTCAGGTCCATTTGGCCCTCGCCTTCAAGCCTATCAGACCCTCGCATTCAAGCCCATCAGACCCTCGCCTTCAGACACATCATACCATCGCCTTGAAGCCCATCACACCCTCGCCTTTAAGCCCAGCAGACCCACGCCTTGAAGCCCATTTGGCCCTTCTCTTGAAGCCCATCAGGCCCTCATATTCAAGCCTATCAGGCCTTCGCCTTCAAACCAATCAGACCACGGACTTGAAGCACATCAGACTATGGCCTTGAAGCCTATCCGACCCTCGTCTTCAAGACCATCACACCATTGATTTGAAACCCTTCAAACCCGTGCGTTTAATCCTATCAGAACCACTCCTTCGAGCACATCAGAACCTCGCACTTAAGTCCATCAGACCCTTGCCTTTAAGCCCAGAAGACCCACGCCTTGAAGTCCATTTGGCCCTTCTCTTGAAGCCCATCAGGCCCTCAATTTGAAGCCTTGCCTTCAAGCTCATCACACCCACGCCTTGAAGTCCATTTGGCCCTTCTCTTGAAGCCCATCAGGCCCTCAATTTGAAGCCTTGCCTGCAAGCTCATCACACCCTCGCCTTCAAGCCCATCAAACACTCGCCTTCAGACACATAATACCATCGCCTTGGAGCCCATCACACCCTCGCCTTTAAGCCCAGAAGACCCACGCCTTGAAGTCCATTTGGCCCTTCTCTTGAAGCCCATCAGGCCCTCAATTTGAAGCCTTGCCTTCAAGCTCATCACACCCACGCCTTGAAGTCCATTTGGCCCTTCTCTTGAAGCACATCAGGCCCTCATATTCAAGCCTATCAGGCCTTCGCCTTCAAACAAATCAGACCACGGACTTGAAGCACATCAGACTATGGCCTTGAAGCCTATCCGTCCCTCGTCTTCAAGACCATCACACCATTCATTTGAAACCCATCAAACTCATGCGTTTAATCCTATCAGAACCACTCCTTCGAGCACATCAGAACCTCGTATTCAAGTCCATCAGACCCTCGCCTTCAAGCTCATCAGACAATCGCCTTCAAGCCCATCACACAATCGACTTCAAGCCTATCAGACCCTCCCCTTGAAACCCATGAGACCCTTGCCTTCAAGCTCATTAGACACTTGTCCTCCACTTCAGACAATCGCTTTCAAGCCTATCAGATCCTCGCCTTTAAGCCCATCAGAACCTCGGCTTCATGCCCATCAGCCCCTAGCCATCAAGGCCATCAGACCATCGCTTTCAAGACCATCAGACAATCGCCTTGAAGACCATAAGACCTTCGACTTCAATCTCATCAGACCCTCGCCTCCAAGCCCATCAAGCCCCGGCATTTACGCCCACCTGGACCTCGACTTCAAGCCCATCAGACCGTTGCCTTCAGACCCATCAGACCCTCGCCTTCAAACCCATCACACCCTCGTCTTCAAGCCCATCAGACCCTCCCCTTCAAACCCATCAGTCCCTCGACTTCAAAACCATCATCCCATCGCCTTCAGGTCCATCATTCCCTTGCTCTATAGCCCATCAGACCTTACCTTTCAAGCCCATCTGGCACTCTCCTTCAAACCCATCTATCTATCTCCTTGAAGCACATCAGGCCCTCACCATCGAGGCCATTAACACCTTACTTTCAAGCCCATCAAACCCCGGCCTTGAAGCCCATAAAGACCTTGATTTCAAGTTCATCAAACACTAGCCGTGAAGCCCATCAGACCATGGCGATGAAGCCTATCAGACCCTCGCCTTCAAGCCCATCACACCCTCGCATTCAAGCCAACAGACACTCGCCTTCAAGCTCATCATATCCTCGCCTTCAAGCCCATCACACACACGCCTTCAGAACCATCATACTATCGCCTTGAAGCCCATCACACCCTCGCCTTTAAGCCCAGCAGACCCGCGCCTTGAAGCCCATTTGGCCTTCCTCTTGAAGCCCATTAGGCCCTCAAATACAAGCCTATCAGCACTTCGCCTTCAAACAAATCAGACCACGGCCTTGAAGCACATCAGACTATGGCCTTGAAGCCTATCAGACACTCGTCTTCAAGACCATCACACCCTTGCTTTGACACCCATCAAACCTGTGCCTTTAATCACATCAGACCCACTCCTTGAAGCCCATCAGAACCTCGCATTCAAGTCCATCAGACATGCACCTTCAAGCCCATCAGACAATCGCCTTGAAGACCATAAGACCTTCGGCCTCAATCTTATCAGGCCCTCGCCTTCAAGCCCATCAGGCCCCCGCCTTTACGCCCATCTGGACCTCGACTTCAAGCCCATCAAACCGTTGCCCTCAAGCCCATCAGACCCTCGCCTTCAAACCCATCACATCCTCGTCTTCAAGCGCTTTAGTCCCTCGTCATCTAGCCTATCAGACCCTCCCTTGAAACCCATCAGACCCTCGACTTCAAAGCCATCAGCCCATCGCCTTCAGGCCCATCATTCCCTTGATTTAAAGCACATCAGACCTTACCTTTCAAGCCCATCTGGCACTCTCCTTCAAACCCATCCATCTATCTCCTTGAAGCACATCAGGCCCTCACCATCAAATACATTAAGAACTTACTTTCAAGCCCATCAAACCCTGGCATTGAAGCCCATAAAGATCTTGCTTTCAAGCTCATATAACACTAGCCGTGAAGCCCATCAGACCATGGCGAAAAGCTTATCAGACCCTCGCCTTCAAGCCCATCAGACTCTCGCATTCAAGCCAACAGACACTCGCCTTCAATCTCATCGCACCCTCGCTTTCAAGCACATCACACACACGCCTTCAGACCCATCATACCATCGCCTTGAAGCCCATTACACCCTCGCCTTTAAGCCCAGCAGACCCAGGCCTTGAAGTCCATTTGGCCATTCCCTCGCCTTCAAGCTCATCAGACAATCGCCTTCAAGCCCATCACACAATCGACTTCAATCTTATCAGACCCTCCCCTTGAGAACCATGAGACCCTTGCCTTCAAGCCCATTAGACCCTGGCGCTCCAGCTCAGACAATCGCTTCCAAGCCCTTCAGATCCTCGCCTTTAAGCCCATCAGACCCTCGCCTTCATGCCCATCAGGCCCTAGCCATCAAGGCCATCAGACCATCGCTTTCAAACCCATATGACAATCGCCTTCAAGCCCATCAGAAAACCGCCTTGAAGACCATAAGACCTTAGACTTCAATCTCATCAGACACCCGCCTTCAAGCCCATCAAGCCCTCGCCTTTACTCCCATCTAGACCTCGACTTCAAGCCCATAAGACCGTTGCCTTTAAGCCTATCAGACCATCGCCTCCAAACCCATCACACACTCGTCTTCAAGCCCATCAGACCCTCGTCATCAAACCTATCAGACCCTCCCCTTCAAACTCATCAGACACTAGACTTCAAAGCCATCAGCCCACGGCCTTCAGTCCCATCATTCCCTTGCTTTAAAGCCCATCAGACCTTCCCTTTCAAGCCCATCTGGCACTCTCCTTCAAACCCATATATCTATCTCCTTGAAACACATCAGGCCCTCACCATCAAATACATTAAGACCTTACTTTCAAGCCCATCAAACCCTGGCCTTGAAGCACATAAAGACCTTGCTTTCAAGTCCATCAAAAACTAGCCGTGAAGCCCATCAGACCATGGCGATAAAGCCTATCAGACCCTCGCCTTCAAGCCCATCAGACCCTCGCATTCAAGCCAACAGACACTCGCCTTCAAGCTCATCATACCCTCGCCTTCAAGCCCATCACACACTCGCCTTCAGACCCATCATACCATCGCCTTGAAGCTCATCACACCCTCGACTTTAAGTCCAGCAGACCCACACCTTGAAGACCATTTGGGCCCTTCTCTTGAAGCCCATCAGGCCCTCACATTCAAGCCTATCAGACCTTCGCCTTCAAACCAATCAGACCACGGCCTTGAAGCACATCAGACTATGGCCTTGAAGCCTATCCGACCCTCGTCTTCAAGACCATCACACCCTTGCTTTGAGACCCATCAAACCCGTGCCTTCAATAACAATAGACCCATTCCTTGAAGCCCATCAGAACCTCGCATTCAAGTCCATCAGACCCTCGCCTTCAAGCTCATCAGACAATCGCCTTCAAGCCCATCACACCCTCGACTTCAATCCTATCAGACCCTCCCCTTGAAACCATGAGACCCTTGCCTTCAAGCCCATTAGACTCTTACCTTCCAGCTCAGACAATCGCTTTCAAGCTCATCAGATCCTTCCCTTCAAGCCCATCAGAACCTAGCCATCAAGGCCTTCAGACCATGGCTTTCAAGCCCATCAGACATGCGCCATCAAGCCCATCAGATAATCGCCTTGAAGACCATAAGACCTTCGACCTCAATCTCATCAGGCCCTCACCTTCAAGACCATCAGACCCTCGTCATCAAGCCAATCAGACCCTCCCCTTGAAACCCATTAGACCCTCGACTTCAAAGCCATCAGCCCATCGCCTTCAGGCCCATCATTCCTATGCTCTAAAGCCCATCAGACCTTACCTTTCAAGCCCATCTGGCACTCTCCTTCAAACCCATCTCTCTATCTCCTTGAAGCACATCAGGCCTTCACCATCAAGGCCATTGACACCTTACTCTCAAGCCCATCAAACCCTGGCTTTGAAGCCCATAAAGACCTTGCTTTCAAGTTCATCAAACACTAGCCGTGAAGCCCATCAGACCATGGCGATAAAGCCTATCATTCCCTCGCCTTCAAGCCCATCAGACCCTCGCATTCAAGGCAACAGACACTCGCCTTCAAGCTCATCACACACTCCTTTCAAGCCCATCACACACTCGCCTTCAGACACATCATACCATCGCCTTGTAGCCCATCACACCCTCGCATTTAAGCCCAGCAGACCCACGCCTTGAAGTCCATTTGGCCCTCTTCTTGAAGCCAATCAGGCCCTCATATTCAAGCCTATCAGGCCTTCGCCTTCAAACAAATCAGACCACGGCTTTGAAGCACATCAGACTATGGCCTTGAAGCCTAAACAAACCTCGTCTTCAAGACCATCACACCCTTGCTTTGAAAACCATCAAAATAGTGCCTTCAATCACATCAGACCCACTCCTTGAAGCCCATCAGAACCTCGCATTCAAGTCCATCAGACCTTCAAGCTCATCAGACAATCGCCTTCAAGCCCATCACACCCTCGACTTTAATCCTATCAGTCCCTCCCCTTCAAACTCATGAGACCCTTGACTTCAAGCCCATTAGACCCTTGCGCTCAGATCCTCGCCTTTAAGCCCATCAGACCCTCGCCTTCATGTCCATCAGGCCCTACCCATCGAGGCCATCAGACCATCGCTTTCAAACCCATCAGACGTTCGCCTTCAAGCCCATCGGAAAACCGCTTTGAAGGCCATAAGACCCTCGAGTTCAATCTCATCAGATCCTCGCCTTCAAACCCATCAAGCCCTCGCCTTTACGCCCATCTGGACCTCGACTTCAAGCCCATCAGACCGTTGCAACGTTCTTTGCCTTTAAGCCTCTCAGACCCTCGCCTTCAAACCCATCACACACTCGTCATCAAGCCCATCAGACCCTCGTCATCAAGCCTATCAGACCCTCCCCTTAAGACCCATCAGACCCACGACTTCAAAACCATTAGCCCATCGCCTTCAGGCCCATCATTCTCTTCCTTTAAAGCCCATCAGATCTTCCTTTTCAAGCCCATCAGACATGCGCCTTCAAGCCCATCATAGAATCGCCTTGAAAAACATAAGACCTCTGACCTTAATCTCATCAGGCTCTCGCCTTCAGGCCCATCAGGCCCTCGCCATTATGCCCATCTGGACCTCGACTTCAAGCCCATCAGACCGTTGCATTCAGGCCCATCAGACCCTCGCCTTCAAACCCATCACACCGCCTTTAAGCCCATCAGACCCTCGTCTTCAAGCCCATCAGGCCCTACCCATCACGGACATCAGACTATCGCTTTCAAGCCCATCAGACATTCGCCTTCAAGACCATCAGAAAACCGCCTTGAAGGCCATAAGACCTTCGACCTCAATCTCATCAGATCCTCGCCTTCAAGCCCATCAAGCCCTCGCCTTTACGCCCATCTGGACCTCGACTTCAAGCCCATCAGACCGTTGCAACGTTCTTTGCCTTTAAGCCTATCAGACCCTCGACTTCAAACCCATCACACACTCGTCATCAAGCCCATCAGAAGCTCGTCATCAAGCCTATCAGACCCTACCCTTGAAACCCATCAGACCCTCGACTTCAAAGCCATCAGCCCATCGCCTTCAGGCCCATCATACCTATGCTCTAAAGCCCATCAGACCTTACCATTCAAGCCCATCTGGCACTCTCCTTGAAACCCATATATCTACCTCCTTGAAGCACATCAGGACCTCACCATCAAATACATTAAGACCTTACTCTCAAGCCCATCAAACCCTGGCCTTGAAGCACATAAAGACCTTGCTTTCAAGTCCATCAACCACTAGCCGTGAAGCCCATCAGACCATGGCGATAAAGCCTATCAGACCATCGCCTTTAAGCCCATCAGACCCTCGCATTCAAGCCAACAGACACTCGCCTTCAAGCTCATCGTACCCTCGCTTTCAAGCCCATCACACACTCGCCTTCTGACCCATCATACCATCGCCTTGAAGCCCATCACACCCTCGCTTTTAAGTCCAGCAGACCCACACCTTGAAGACCATTTGGCCCTTCTCTTGAAGCCCATCAGGCCCTCACATTCAAGCCTATCAGACCTTCGCCTTCAAACCAATCAGACCACGGCCTTGAAGCACATCAGACTATGGCCTTGAAGCCTATCCGACCCTCGTCTTCAAGACCATCACACCCTTGCTTTGAGACCCATCAAACCCGTGCCTTCAATATCAATAGACCCATTCCTTGAAGCCCATCAGAACCTCGCATTCAAGTCCATCAGACCCTCGCCTTCAAGCTCATCAGACAATCGCCATCAAGTCCATCACACCCTCGACTTCAATCCTATCAGACCCTCCCCTTGAAACCATGAGACCCTTGCCTTCAAGCCCATTAGACTCTTACCTTCCAGCTCAGACAATCGCTTTCAAGCTCATCAGATCCTTCCCTTCAAGCCCATCAGAACCTAGCCATCAAGGCCTTCAGACCATGGCTTTCAAGCCCATCAGACATGCGCCATCAAGCCCATCAGATAATCGCCTTGAAGACCATAAGACCTTCGACCTCAATCTCATCAGGCCCTCACCTTCAAGACCTTCAGACCCTCGTCATCAAGCCAATCAGACCCTCCCCTTGAAACCCATTAGACCCTCGACTTCAAAGCCATCAGCACATCGCCTCAGCCATCATTCCTTGCTTAAAGCCATCAGTACCTTTCAAGCCATCTGGCACTCTCTTCAAACCCATATCTATCTCCTGCAAACCACATCAGCATGACACCCTCACCATCAAATCTTAAACCTAAAACTTTTCAAGCCCATCAACCACCCTGCCCTTATTTAAAAAGAAACCCATTAAAACCCTTTCCCTTTTCCCAAGGTCCATCAATAAACTAAAAGCCCCGGGTTTTGAAGCAATCAGACTATGGCGATAATGCTTCAGACATAACCCTTCCCAAAGCCAAATCAAGACCCTCCATTCAAAGCTCATCACACACTCGCCTTCAGACACATACAATCGCCTTCAACCCTCAATCACACCATCAGCCTTTTGAACAGCAGACCCACCGGCTGACCTCTTTAGACAAGGCTGAGCCATCCCGACCCTCCTCGGTCAGGTTTTGAAACAAAAGAACCATCCCCCCTTGATCTGAAAACCATCAAGCCTGCCTGCCCAATGACCTCGACCAGCCCATCAGTAACGTGCCCTTAACCCTCCAGACCCTCGCTTAAAACCCCATCAACAGCCATCAAGCCAAAGACCTCGTCTTTCAAGCCATCAGACCCTCGCCTTAAGACCCATCAGACCACATTCACCTTAGCCATCGCATCAGGCCCACATCTTCCCTTTAAAGCCCTCGACTTCTTTCAAGCCATCAACATCCATCAACCCTCAACAATCGCCTTGAAAAAGACCTCGACCTTAAATCCATCAGCCCTCGCCTTCAAGCCCATCAGCTCGCCTATGCCATCTGACCTCCTTCAGCCATCAGACCGTTGCATTCAGGCCCATCAGACCCTCGCCTTCAAACTTCCACCCCTTAAGCCCATCAGACCCCGCTTAAGCCCATCAGCCCGACCCATCACGGATCATCGCTATCGCTTTCAAGCCCATCAGACATGCGCCTTCAAGCCCATCATATAATCGCCTTGAAGACCATAAGACCTTCGACCTTAATCTCATCAGACTCTCGCCTTCAAGCCCATCAGGCCCTCGCCTTTATGCCCATCTGGACCTCGACTTCAATCCCATCAGACCGTTGCCTTTAAGCCTATCAGACCCTCGCCTTCAAACCCATCACACCCTCGTTTTCAAACCCATCAGACCCTCGTCATCAAGCCTATCAGACCCTACCCTTGAAACCCATCAGACCCTCGACTTCAAAGCCATCAGCCCATCGCCTTCAGGCCCATCATTCCTATGCTCTAAAGCCCATCAGACCTTACCTTTCAAGCCCATCTGGCACTCTCCTTGAAACCCATATATCTATCTCTTTGAAGCACATCAGGACCTCACCATCAAGGCCATTAAGACCTTACTCTCAAGCCCATCAAACCCTGGCCTTGAAGCACATAAAGATCTTGCTTTCAAGTCCATCAAATACTAGTCGTGAAGCCCATCAGACCATGGCGATAAAGCCTATTAGACCCTCGCCTTCAAGCCCATCAGACCCTCGCATTCAAGGCAACAGACACTCGCCTTCAAGCTCATCAAACCCTCGCTTTCAAGCCCATCACACACTCGCCTTCAGACCCATCATACCATCGCCTTGAAGCCCATCACACCCTCGCCTTTAAGCCCAGCAGACCCACGCCTTGAAGCCCATTTGGCCCTTCTCTTGAAGCCCATCAGGCCATCATATTCAAGCCTATCAAGCCTTCGCCTTCAAACCAATCAGACCACGGCCTTGAAGCACATCAGATTATGGCCTTGAAGCCTATCAGACCCTCGTCTTCAAGACCATCACAACCTTGCTTTGAGACCCATCAAACCCGTGCCTTCAATCCCAACAGACCCACTCCTTGAAGCCCATCAGAACCTCGCATTCAAGTCCATCAGACCCTCGCCTTCAAGCTCATCAGACAATCGCCTTCAAGCCCATCACACCCTCGACTTCAATCCTATCAGACCCTCCCCTTGAAACCATGAGACCCTTGCCTTCAAGCCCATTAGACTTACCTTCCAGCTCAGACAATCGCTTTCAAGCCCATCAGATCCTTGCCTTCAAGCCCATCACACCCTAGCCATCAAGGCCTTCAGACCATCGCTTTCAAGCTCATCAGACATGCCCCTTCAAGCCCATCAGATAATCGCCTTGAAGACCATAAGACCTTCGACCTCAATCTCATCAGGCCCTCACCTTCAAGCCCATCAGGCCCTCGCCTTTATGCCCATCTTGACCTCGACTTCAATCTCATCAGACCGTTGCCCACAGGCCCATCAGACCCTCGCCTTTAAACCCATCACACCCTCGTCTTCAAGCCCATCAGACCCTCGACTTCAAAGCCATCAGCCCATCACCTCCAGGCCCATCATTCCCTTGCTTTAAAGCCCATCAGACCTTACCTTTCAAGCCCATCTGGCACTCTCCTTCAAACCCATCTATCTATCTCCTTGAATCACATCAGGCCCTCACCATCAAGGCCATTAAGACCTTACGTTCAAGCCCATCAAACCCTGGTCTTAAAGCCCATAAAGATCTTGCTTTCAAGTCCATCAAACACTAGCTGTGAAGCCCATCAGACCAGGGCGATAAAGCCTATCAAACCCTCGCCTTCAAGCCAATCAGACCCTCGAATTCAAGCCAACAGACACTCGCCTTCAAGCTCATCACACCCTCGCCTTAAATCCCATCACACACTCGCCTTCAGACCCATCATACCATCGCCTTGAAGCCCATCACACCCTCTCCTTTAAGCCCAGCAGACATACTCCTTGAAGTCCATTTGGCCCTTCTCTTGAAGCCCATCAGACCCTCACATTCAAACATATCAGGCCTTCGCCTTCAAACCAATCAAACCATGGCCTTGAAGCACATAAGACTATGGCCTTGAAGCCTATCCGACCCTCGTCTTCAAGACCATCACACCCTTGCTTTGAGACCCATCAAACCCGTGCCTACAATCCCAACTGACCCACTCCTTGAAGCCCATCAGACCCTTGCATTCAATCCGTCAGACACTCGCCTTCAAGCTCATCAAATAATCACCTTCAAGCCCATCACACCCTAGACTTCAAGCCTATCAGACCCTCCCCTTGAAACCCATGAGACACTTACCTTAAAACCCATTAGACTCTTACCTTCCAGCTCAGACAATTGCTTTCAAGCCCATCAGATCCACGACTTCAAGCCCATCAGGCCATAGCCATCACGGCCATCAGACTGTCGCCTTCAAGCCCATCAGATAATCGCCTTGAAGACCATAAGACCTTCGACCTCAATCTCATCAGGACCTCGCCTTCAGCCCCATCAGGCCCTCGCCTTTATGCCCATCTGGACCTCGACTTCAATCCCATCAGACCGTTCCCTTCAGGCCCATCAGACCCTCGCCTTCATACCCATCACACCCTCTTCTTCAAGCCCATCAAACCCTCGACTTCAAAGCCATTAGCCCATCACCTTCAGGCCCATCATTCCCTTGCTTTAGAGCCCATCAGACCTTACCTTTCAAGCCGATCTGGCACTCTCCTTGAAACCCATCTATCTATCTCCTTGAAGCACATCAGGCCCTCACCATCAAATACATTAAGACCTTACTTTCAAGACCATCAAACCCTGGCCTTGAAGCCCATAAAGACCTTGCTTACAAGTTCATCAAACACTAGCCGTGAAGCCCATCAGACCATGGCGATAAAGCCTATCAGACCCTCTCCTTCAAGCCCATCAGACCCTCGCATTCAAGCCAACAGACACTCGCCTTCAAGCTCATAACACACTCGCCTTTAAGCCCATCACACATTCACCTTCAGACACATCATACCATCGCCTTGAAGCCCATCACACCCTCGCCTTTAAGCCGAGCAGACTCAAGCCTTAAAGCCCATTTGGCCCTTCTCTTGAAGCCCATCAGGCCATCACATTCAAGCCTATCAGGCCTTCGCCTTCAAACCAATCAGACCACGGCCTTGAAGCACATAAGACTATGGCCTTCAAGCCTATCCGACCCTCGTCTTCAAGACCATCACACCCTTGCTTTGAGACCCATCAAACCTGTGCATTCAATCCCAACAGACCCACTCATTGAAGCCCATCACAACTTCGCATTCAAGTCCATCAGATCCTCGCCTTCAAGCTCGTAAGACAATCGCCTTCAAGCCCATCACACAATCGACTTCAATCCTATCAGACCCTCCCCTTGAAACCCATGCGACCCTTGCCTTCAAGCCCATTAGACTCTTACCTTCCAGCTCACACAATCGCTTTCAAGCCCATAAGATCCCCGACATCAAGCCCATCAGGTCCTAGCCATCACGGCCATCAGACTGTCGCTTTCAAGCCCATCAGGCATGCGCCTTCAAGCCCATCAGATAATCGCCTTGAAGACCATAAGACCTTCGATCTCAATCTCATCAGGCCCTCGCCTTTAGACCCATCAGGCCCTCTCCTTTATGCCCATCTGGACCTCGACTTCAATCCCATCAGACAGTTCCATTCAGGCCCATCAGACCTTCGCATTCAAACACATCACACCCTCGTCTTCAAGCCCATTAGACCCTCGTCATCAAGCCAATCAGACCCTCCCCTTGAAACCCATCAGACCCTCGACTTCAAAGCCATCAGCCCATCGCCTTCAGGCCCATCATTCCCTTGCTTTAAAGACCATCAGAACTTACCTTTCAAGTCCATCTGGCACTCTCCTTGAAACCTATCTATATATTTCCTTAAACCACATTAGGCCCTCACTATCTAGGCGATTAACACCTTACTTTCAAGCCCATCAAACCCTGCCTTTGAAGCCCATAAAGACCTTGCTTTCAAGTTCATCAAACACTAGCCGTGAAGCCCATCAGGCCATGGCGATAAAGCCTATCAGACCCTTGCCTTCAAGCCCATCAGACCCTCGCATTCAATTCAACAGACACTCGCCTTCAAGCTCATCACACCCTCGCCTTAAAGCCCATCACACACTCGCCTTGAAGACCATCACACCCTCGCCTTTAAGCCCAGCAGACCCACGCCTTGAAGCCAATTTGGTTCTTCTCTAGAAGCCCATCAGGCCCTCACATTCAAGCCTATCAGGCCTTCGCCTTAAAACCAATCAAACCATGTCCTTGAAGCCTATCCGACCCTCGTCTTCAAGAACATCACACCCTTGCTTTGAGACCCATCAAACCCGTGCCTACAATCCCAACAGACCCACTCCTTGAAGCCCATCAGATCCCCGCATTCAATCCATCAGACACTCGCCTTCAAGCTCATCAGAAAATCGCCATCAAGCCCATCACACCCTCGACTTCAAGCCTATCAGACCCTCCCCTTGAAACCCATGAGACCCTTGCCTTCAAACCCATTAGACTCTTACCTTCCAGCTCAGACAATCGCTTTCAAGCCCATCAGATCCACGACTTCAAGCCCATCAGGCACTAGCCATCACGGCCATCAGACTGTCGCTTTCAAGCCCATCAGACATGGGCCTTCAAGCCCATCAGATAATCGCCTTGAAGACCATAAGACCTTCGACCTCAATCTCATCAGGCCCATCAGGCCCTCGCCTTTATGCCCGTCTGGACCTCGACTTCAATCCCATTAGACCGTTCTCTTCAGGCCCATCAGACCCTCGCATTCACACCCATCACACCCTCGTCTTCAGGCCCATCAGACCCTCGCCTTCAAACCCATCATATCCTCGTCTTCAAGCCCATCAGACCCTCGTCATCAAGCCAATCAGACCCTCCCCTTGAAAACCATTAGACCCTCGACTTCAAAGCCATCAGCCCATCGCCTTCAGGCCCATCATTCCCTTGCTTTAAAGCCCATCAGAACTTACTTTTCAAGCCCATCTGGCACTCTCCTTGAAATCCATCTATATATTTCCTTAAAGCACATCAGGCCCTCACTATCAAGACGATTAACACCTTTCTTTCAAGCCCATGAAACCCTGGCTTTGAAGCCCTTAAATACCTTGCTTTCAAGTTCATCAAACACTAGCCGTGAAGCCCATCAGACCATGGCGATAAAGCCTATCAGACCCTCGCCTTTAAGCCCAGCAGACCCACGCCTTGAAGTCCATTTGGCCCCCTTCTTGGAGCCCATCAGGCTCTCACATTCAAGCCTATCAGGCCTTCGCCTTCAAACCAATCAGACAACGGCTTTGAAGCACATCAGACTATGGCCTTGAAGCCTATCCGACCCTCGTCTTCAAGACCACCACACCCTTGCTTTGAGACCCATCAAACTAGTGCCTTCAATCACATCAGACCCACTCCTTGAAGCCCATCAAAACCTCACACTCAAGTCCATCAGACCCTCGCCTTCAAGATCATCAGACAATTGCCTTCAAGCCCATCACACCCTCGACTTCAATCCTATCAGTCCCTTCCCTTGAAACTCATGAGACCCTTGACTTCAAGCCCATTAGACCCTTGCGCTCCAGCTCAGACACTTGCTATGAAGCCTATCAGATCCTCGCCTTTAAGCCCATCAGAACCTCGCCTTTAACCCCAGCAGACCCAAGCCTTGAAGCCCATTTGGCCCTTCTCTTGAAGCCCATCAGGCCATCATATTCAAGCCTATCAGGCCTTCGCCTTCAAACCAATCAGACCACGGCCTTGAAGCACATCAGATTATGGCCTTGAAGCCTATCAGACCCTCGTCTTCAAGACCATCACAACCTTGCTTTGAGACCCATCAAACCCGTGCCTTCAATCCCAACAGACCCATTCCTTGAAGCCCATCAGAACCTCGCATTCAAGTCCATCAGACCCTCGCCATCAAGCTCATCAGACAATCGCCTTCAAGCCCATCACACCCTCGACTTCAATCCTATCAGACCCTCCCCTTGAAACCATGAGACGCTTGCCTTCAAGCCCATTAGACTTACCTTCCAGCTCAGACAATCGCTTTCAAGCACATCAGATCCTTGCCTTCAAGCCCATCACACCCTAGCCATCAAGGCCTTCAGACCATCGCTTTCAAGCCCATCAGACATGCCCCTTCAAGCCCATCAGATAATCGCCTTGAAGACCATAAGACCTTCGACCTCAATCTCATCAGGCCCTCACCTTCAAGCCCATCAGGCCCTCGCCTTTATGCCCATCTTGACCTCGACTTCAATCTCATCAGACCGTTGCCCACAGGCCCATCAGACCCTCGCCTTTAAACCCATCCCACCCTCGTCTTCAAGCCCATCAGACCCTCGACTTCAAAGCCATCAGCCCATCACCTTCAGGCCCATCATTCCCTTGCATTAAAGCCCATCAGACCTTACCTTTCAAGCCCATCTGGCACTCTCCTTCAAACGCATCTATCTATCTCCTTGAAGCACATCAGGCCCTCACCATCAAGGCCATTAAGATCTTACGTTCAAGCCCATCAAACCCTGGTCTTAAAGCCCATAAAGATCTTGCTTTCAAGTCCATCAAACACTAGCTGTGAAGCCCATCAGACCAGGGCGATAAAGCCTATCAAACCCTCGCCTTCAAGCCCATCAGACCCTCGCATTCAAGCCAACAGACACTCGCCTTCAAGCTCATCACACCCTCGCCTTAAAGCCCATCACACACTCGCCTTCAGACCCATCATACCATCGCCTTGAAGCCCATCACACCCTCTCCTTTAAGCCCAGCAGACCCACTCCTTGAAGTCCATTTGGCCCTTCTCTTGAAGCCCATCACACCCTCACATACAAACATATCAGGCCTTCGCCTTCAAACCAATCAGACCATGGCCTTGAAGCACATAAGACTATGGCCTTGAAGCCTATCCGACCTTCGTCTTCAAGACCATCACAACCTTGCTTTGAGACCCATCAAACCCGTGCCTACAATCCTAACTGACCCACTCCTTGAAGCCCATCAGATCCTTGCATTCAATCCGTCAGACACTCGCCTTCAAGCTCATCAAATAATCGCCTTCAAGCCCATCACACCCTAGACTTCAAGCCTATCAGACCCTCCCCTTGAAACCCATGAGACACTTGCCTTCAAACCCATTAGACTCTTACCTTCCAGCTCAGACAATCGCTTTCAAGCCCATAAGATCCACGACTTCAAGCCCATCAGGCCCTAGCCATCACGGCCATCAGACTGTCGCCTTCAAGCCCATCAGACATGGGCCTTCAAGCCCATCAGATAATCGCCTTGAAGACCATAAGACCTTCGACCTCAATCTCATCAGGACCTCGCCTTCAGCCCCATCAGGCCCTCGCCTTTATGCCCATCTGGACCTCGACTTCAATCCCATCAGACCGTTCCCTTCAGGCCCATCAGACCCTCGCCTTCAAACACATCACACCCTCGTATTCAAGCCCATCAGACCCTCGTCATCAAGCCAATCAGACCCTCCCCTTGAAACCCATCAGACCCTCGACTTCAAAGCCATCAGCCCATCGCCTTCAGGCCCATCATTCCCTTGCTTTAAAGACCATCAGAACGTACCTTTCAAGCCCATCTGGCACTCTCCTTGAAACCTATCTATATATTTCCTTAAAACACATTAGGCCCTCACTATCAAGGCGATTAACACCTTACTTTCAAGCCCATCAAACCCTGGCTTTGAAGCCCATAAAGACCTTGCTTTCAAGTTCATCAAACACTAGCCGTGAAGCCCATCAGACCATGGCGATAAAGCCTATCAAACCCTCGCCTTCAAGCCCATCAGACCCTCGCATTCAAGGCAACAGACACTCGCCTTCAAGCTCATCACACCCTCGCTTTCAAGCCCATCACACACTCTCCTTCAGACACATCATACCATCGCCTTGAAGCCCATCACACCCTCGTCTTTAAGTCCAGCAGGCCCACGCCTTGAAGCCCATTTGGCCCTTCTCTTGAAGCACATCAGGGCCTCACATTCAAGCCTCTCAGGCCTTCGCCTTCAAACCAATCAGACCACGGCCTTGAAGCACATAAGACTATGGCCCTGAAGCCTATCCGACCCTCGTCTTCAAGACCATCACACCCTTGCTTTGAGACCCATCAAACCCGTGCCTTCAATCCCAACAGACCCACTCCTTGAAGCCTATCAGAACCTCGCATTCAAGTCCATCAGATCCTCGCCTTCAAGCTCATCAGACAATCGCCTTGAAGCCCATCACACAATCGACTTCAATCCTATCAGACCCTCCCCTTGAAACCATGAGACCCTTGCCTTCAAACCCATTAGACTCTTACTTTCCAGCTCAGACAATCGCTTTCAAGCCCATCAGATCCTTGCCTTCAAGCCCATCAGGCCCTAGCCATCACGGCCATCAGACTCGCTTTCAAGCCCATTAGACATGGGCCTTCAAGCCCATCAGATAATCGCCTTCAAGACCATAAGACCTTCGATCTCAATCTCATCAGGCCCTCGCCTTCAGCCCCATCAGGTCCTCGCCTTTATGCCCATCTGGACCTCGACTTCAATCCCATCAGACCGTTGCATTCAGGCCCATCAGACACTCTCCTTCAAACCCATCACACCCTCGTCTTCAAGCCCATCAGACCCTCGTCATCAAGCCAATCAGACCCTCCCCTTGAAACCCATCAGACCCTCGACTTCACAGCCATCAGCCCATCGCCTTCAGGCCCATCATTCCCTTGCTTTAAAGCCCATCAGAACTTACCTTTTAGGCCCATCTGGCAGTCTCCTTGAAACCCATCCATCTATTTCCTTGAAGCACATTAGGCCCTCACTATCAAGGCGATTAACACCTTACTTTCAAGCCCATCAGGCACTGGTTTTGAAGCCCAAAAAGACCTTGCTTTTAAGTTCATCAAACACTAGACGTGAAGCCCATCAGACCATGGCGATAAAGCCTATCAGACCCTCGCCTTCAAGCCCATCAGACCCTCGCATTCAAGGCAACAGACACTCGCCTTCAAGCTCATCACATCCTCGCCTTCAAGCTCATCACACATTCGCCTTTAGACCCATCATACCAACGCCTTGAGGCCCATCACACCCTCGCCTTTAAGCCCAGCAGACCCACGCCTTGAAGCCCATTTGGCCTTCCTCTTGAAGCCCATCGGGCCCTCACATTCAAGTCTATCAGGCCTTCGCCTTCAAACCAATCAGACCACGGCCTTGAAGCACATCAGACTATGGCCTTGAAGCCTATCCGACCCTCGTCATCAAGACCATCACACCCTTGCTTTGAAACCCATCAAACCCGTGCCTTCAATCCCATCAGATCCACGCCTTTAAGCCCATCAAAACCTCGCATTCAAGTCTAACAGACCCTCGCCTTCAAGCTCATCAGACAATCGCCTTCAAGCCCATCACACCCTCGACTTCAATCCTATCAGACCCTCCCCTTGAAACCATGAGACCCTTGCCTTCAAGCCCATTGGACTCTTGCCTTCCAGCTCAGACAATCGCTTTCAAGCCCATCCGATCCTCACCTTCAAGCCCATCAGACCCTCGCCTTCAAGCCCCCAGGCGGTTGACGCTAGATGGAGGTAAAGAAAGGTTGACGGTTCGTGGAGGTAGAAGAAAGTTGACGCCATATGGAGGTAGATGTAGGGTGACGCCACATGGGGGTAGAGGAAGGTTGACAGCAAGTGGAGGTGGAAGAAGGTTGACGTCATGTAGAGATAGAAAAATGTTGACGCCAATGAAGGTATGGGAAGGTTGACGATACATGGAGTTAAAGGAAGGTTGACGCAGTATAAAGGTCGAGGAAGGTTGACGCCACGTGGAGGGAGAACAAGATTGACGGCAAGTGGATGTAAAGGAAAGTTGACGCCTCGTGGAGGTAGAGGAAGGTCTAAGCCATGTGGAGGAAGAGGAAGGTTAACGCTACGGGGAGATAGAGGAAGGTTGACGCCACTTGCAGGTCGAGGAAGGTAGACGCCATATGGAGTTAGGAGAAGGTTGACGTCACATGAAGGTAGAGGAAGTTTGACCCCACGTGGAGGTAGAGGAAGGTTAACGACACGTAGTTGAAGAAGAATGTGGACTCCACATGAAGGTAGAGGAAGGTAGACGCCACGTTGAGGTAGAGGAAGGTTGACGCCTCATGGAGGTAGAGAAAGGTTTAAGCCATGTGGAGGAAGAGGAAGGTTAACGCCACGTGGAGATAGAGGAAGGTTGACTCCACTTGGAGGTAGAGGGAGGTAGACGCCATGTGGAGGTAGAAGAAGGTTGACGCTACATGAAGCTAGAGGAAGTTTGACCCCACGTGGAGGTAGAGGAAGGTTAACGCCACGTAGATGTAGAAGAATGTGGACTCCACATGAAGGTAGAGGAAAGTAGACGCCACGTTGAGGTAGAGGAAGGTTGACGCCACTTGTAGGTGTAGCAAGGTTCATGCGGCGTGAAGGTAGAGAAAAGTTGACGCCACGTGGAGGTAAAAGAAGGTTGACGCCTCGTGGAGGTAGAGGAAGGCTTCAGCCATGTGGAGGAAGAGGGAGCTTCACGCCACGTGAAGATAGAGGAAGGTTGACGCAACTTGGAAGGTAGAGGAAGGTAGACGCCATGTGGAGGTAGAAGAAGGTTGACGCCACATGAAGCTAGAGGAAGTTTGACCCCACGTGGAGGTAGAGGAAGGTTAACGCCACGTAGATGTAGAGGAATGTAGAATCCACATGAAGGTAGAGGAAGGTAGACGCCACGTTGAAGTAGAGGAAGGTTGACGCCACTTGTAGGTGTAGCAAGGCTCACACTGCGTGGAGATAGAGGAGAGTTGACGCCTCGTGGAGGTAAAGGAAGGTTGACGCCTCGTGGAGGTTGAGGTAGGTTGACGCCACGTGGAGGAAGAGGAAGGTTAAGGCCACTTGGAGGTAGAGTATGTTTGACGCCAAGTGGAGGTAGAGGAAGGATGACGTTACGTGGAGGTAGAAGAAGGTTGACGCCACTTGAAGCTAGAGGAAGCTTGACGCCATATGGTGGTAGAAGAAGGTTGACGCAACGTAGAGGTAGAGTAATGCTGGCGCCATACGAGGGTAGAAGAAATCAGACGCCACGTGGAGTTAGAGGTAAGTTAACGCCACATGGTAAAGGAAGGTAAAGGAAGGTGACTCCTCGTGCAGGTAAAGGAAGGTTATATCCATGTGGAAGTAAAGTAAGTTTCACGCCACGTGGATGTAGAAGGTTGACACCACGTGGAGATAGAGGAAGGTTGACGCTTCGTGGAGGTAGAGGAAATCTAACGCCACATGGAGGTAGAGGAAGGTTGACGCCATGTAAAGGTAGAGATATGTTGAAGCTAAGTGCAGGTAGAAGAACGTTGACGCCACTTGGAGGTAGAGGAAGGTTAACGCCACGTGAAGGTAGAAGAAGGTTGACGCCATATGAAGGCAGAGGAAGATTGACGCCATGTGCAGGTACAAGAAAGTTGACGCCACGTAGTAGGAGAATGTTAACGCCACATGAAGGTAGGGGAAGGTTGACGAAACATGGAGATAAAGGAAGGTTGACGACATGTAAATGTAGAGGAAGGTTGACGCCACCTGGAGGTACCGGAAGGTTGACGCCATGTGGAGGTAAAGGAAGGTTGACGTCTCGTGGAGGTTGAGGAAAGTTGCGAACACGTGGAGGTAAAAGGTTGACGCCATATGAAGGTAGAGGAAGGTTGACGCCACTTGGAGGTAGAAGTTTGACGCTACAAAGAAAGAGAAGAATGTTGACGCCAGAGAAAGGTAGGTGAAGGTTGACAACATTTAAAGGTAGAGGAAGACTAAGGCCACGTGGAGGTACAGGAAGGTTGACGCCACGTGGAGGTAAAGGAAGGTTGACGTCTCGTGGAGGTTGAAGAATGTTGACGCCATGTGGAGGTAGAGTAAGGTTGACGACACGCGGAAATAGAAGAAGGTTGACGCCACGTAGAAGTAAGGGAAGGTTGACAACATATGGAGGTAGAGGAAGGTTGATGCCACGTGGAGGTAGAAGAAGGTTGACGCTACGTGGAGGTAGGGGAAGGTTGACGACACATGGAGGTAGAGAAAGGTTCAGCCATGTAAAGGTAGAGGAATATTGACGCCACGTGGAGATAGAGGTAGGTTGACGCAACGTGGAGATAGAGGAAGGTTAACGCCACGTGGATTTAAAGGAACGTTGACGCCACGTGGAGGTAGAGGAAGATTGACGCCATGTGGAGGTAGAGCAAACTTGACGCCACATGGAGGTAGAGGAAGGTTGACGGCACGTGGAAGTAGACGGTTGACGCCACGTGGAGATATGGGAAGGTTGACACTTCGTGGAGATAGATGAAGGTTAACGCCAAGTGGAGGTAGAGGAAGGTTGACGCTTCGTGGAGGTAGATGAAGACAGACGCTACCTGGAGGTAAAGGAAGGTTGACGCTTCGTGGAGGTAGAGGAACGGTGACGCTAAGTGGAGGTAGAGGAAGGTTGACGTCACTTGAAGGATAGAGGAAGGTTGACACCTCGTGGAAGTAAAGGAAGATAACGATATGTAGAAGTAGAAGAAGGTTGACTCCACGTGGAGGTAGAAGAAGGTTGACGCCACGTGGAGGTAAAGGAAGGTTGACGACTCGTGAAAGCGGAGGAAGGTTGAGGCTATGTGCAGGTAGATGAAGGTTAACGCCACGTGGAGGTAGAGGAAGCATGACGACACGTGGAGGTAGAGGAAGGTTGACGTCATGTCGAGGTAGAGGAAGGTTGACGCCTCATGAAGCAAGAGGAAGTATGACGCAACGTGGAGGTAGAAGAAGGTTGACGCCAGGTAGAGGTAGAAAAATGTTGACTCCACATGAAAGTAGAGGAAGGTTGACGCCACGTGGAGGTAGAGGAAGGTTAACGCCACGCGGAGGTAGAAAAAGGTTGACGCTACATGGAGGTAGATGATGGTTGACGCCACGTGGAGTTAAAGGAAGGGTGACGCCTCTTGGACGTAGAGGAAGGTTGAAGTCATGTGAATGTAGGGGAAGGCTAACGCCACGTGGAGGTAGAAAAGGGTTGACGCCACGTGGAAGAAGAGGAAGGTTGACGCTATGTGGGGGTAGAGGAAGGTTGACGCTTAGTGGAGGTAGAGGAAAGTTAACGTCACGTGGAAGTAGAGGAATGTTGACACCACCTGGAGGTAGAAGAAGGTTGAAGCCACATGAAGGTAGAGGAAGTTTGATGCCATGTGGAGATAGAAGAAGGTTGACGCCTCGTAGAGGTTGAAGAATGTTGACGCTACATGAAGGTAAGGGAAGGTTGACGACACATGGAGGTAGAAGAAGGTGACGCCAGGTAGAGGTAGAAAAATGTTGACTCCACATGAAAGTAGAGGAAGGTTGACGACACGTGGAGGTAAAGGAATGTTGACGAGATGGAAAGGTAGGGAAAAGGTTGACGCCACGTGGAGGTAGAGGAAGGTTGACGCCACGTAGATGTAAAGGAAGGTTGATGCCTCGTGGATGTTGAGGAAGATTGACGACATTTGGAGGTAGAGGAAGGTTAACGCCATGTGAATCTAGAGGAAGCTTGACGCCACGTGGACGTAGAGGAAGGTTGACGCCACGTGGACATAGAAGAAGGTTGCCGCCACATGAATCTAGAGGAAGTTTGATGCCATGTGGAGATAGAAAAAGGTTGACGCCTCGTAGAGGTTGAAGAATGTTGACGCTACATGAAGGTAAGGGAAGGTTGACGACACATGGAGGTAAAGGAAGGTTGACGACAAGTAAAGGTGCAGTAAGGTTGACGCCACGTTGAGGTCGAGGAAGGTTGACGCCACGTGGAGGTAAAGGAAGGTCGACGCATCTTTGAGGAAGAGGAAGGTTGACACCATTTGGAGGAAGAAGAAGGTTAAGGCCACATGGATGTATAGTAAGGTTGACGCCACGTGGAGGTAGAAGAAGGTTGATGCCGCTTAGAGGTAGAAGAATGTTGATACCACATGAAGGTAGAGGATGTTAACGTTTACGCCACGTGGATGTACAAGAGGGTTGACGCCACTTGGAGGTAGAGGAACGTTGACGGCACGTGCAGATGGAAGGTTAACGCCACATGAAGTTAGAGGAAGGTTTACGCTACGTGGATGTAGAAGAAGGTTGAGGCAACGTAGAAGTAGAAGAATGTTGACGCCACATGAAGGTAGGGGAAGGTTGACGATACATGGAGGTAAAGGAAGGTAGACGACATGTGGAGGTAGAGGAAGGTTGATGCCACAGGGCGGTAGAGAAAGGGTGACACCACGTGGAGGTAGAAGGTTGACGTGGCCACCTTCAGGTAGAAAAATGTTTACGCGACATGGAGGTAGAGGAAGGGAGACGCCAAGTGGAGTTGGAAGAAGGTTGACGCCACGTGGAAATAGAGGAAGGTTGACGCTACGAGGAGATAGAGAAAGGTTGACGCCTCGTGGAGGTAAAGGAAGGTTAATACTTCGAGGAGGTAGAGGAAGGTTGAAGACATGTCGAGATAGAGGAAGGTTGACGCCACGTGGAGGAAGATGTAGGTTGACGCAACGTGGAGGTAGAGGAACGTTGACACAAGTGGAGTCAGAGGAAGGTTCACGCCACGTAGAGGTTAAAAAAGGTTGACGACATATGAAGGTAGGGGAAGGTTAACGACACATGGATGTAGAGAAAGGTTGACGTCACGTGGAGGCAGATGTAGGTTGACGCATCGTGGTGATAGAGAAACGTTGACGCCACGTAGAGGTAGAGGAAGGTTGATGCCACGTGGAGGTAGAAGAAGGTTGACGCTACGTGGAGGTAGGGGAAGGTTGACGACACATGGAGGTAGAGAAAGGTTCAGCCATGTAAAGGTAGAGGAATATTGACGCCATGTGGAGATAGAGGTAGGTTGACGCAACGTGGAGATAGAGGAAGGTTAACGCCACGTGGATTTAAAGGAACGTTGACGCCACGTGGAGGTAGAGGAAGATTGACGCCATGTGGAGGTAGAGCAAACTTGACGCCACATGGAGGCAGAGGAAGGTTGACGGCACGTGGAAGTAGACGGTTGACGCCACGTGGAGATATGGGAAGGTTGACACTTCGTGGAGATAGATGAAGGTTAACGCCAAGTGGAGGTAGAGGAAGGTTGACGCTTCGTGGAGGTAGATGAAGACAGACGCTACCTGGAGGTAAAGGAAGGTTGACGCTTCGTGGAGGTAGAGGAACGGTGACGCTACGTGGAGGTAGAGGAAGGTTGACGTCACTTGAAGGATAGAGGAAGGTTGACACCTCGTGGAAGTAAAGGAAGATAACGATATGTAGAAGTAGAAGAAGGTTGACTCCACGTGGAGGTAGAAGAAGGTTGACGCCACGTGGAGGTAAAGGAAGGTTGACGACTCGTGAAAGCGGAGGAAGGTTGAGGCTATGTGCAGGTAGATGAAGGTTAACGCCACGTGGAGGTAGAGGAAGCATGACGACACGTGGAGGTAGAGGAAGGTTGACGTCATGTCGAGGTAGAGGAAGGTTGACGCCTCATGAAGCAAGAGGAAGTATGACGCAACGTGGAGGTAGAAGAAGGTTGACGCCAGGTAGAGGTAGAAAAATGTTGACTCCACATGAAAGTAGAGGAAGGTTGACGCCACGTGGAGGTAGAGGAAGGTTAACGCCACGCGGAGGTAGAAAAAGGTTGACGCTACATGGAGGTAGATGATGGTTGACGCCACGTGGAGTTAAAGGAAGGGTGACGCCTCTTGGACGTAGAGGAAGGTTGAAGTCATGTGAATGTAGGGGAAGGCTAACGCCACGTGGAGGTAGAAAAGGGTTGACGCCACGTGGAAGAAGAGGAAGGTTGACGCTATGTGGGGGTAGAGGAAGGTTGACGCTTAGTGGAGGTAGAGGAAAGTTAACGTCACGTGGAAGTAGAGGAATGTTGACACCACCTGGAGGTAGAAGAAGGTTGAAGCCACATGAAGGTAGAGGAAGTTTGATGCCATGTGGAGATAGAAAAAGGTTGACGCCTCGTAGAGGTTGAAGAATGTTGACGCTACATGAAGGTAAGGGAAGGTTGACGACACATGGAGGTAGAAGAAGGTGACGCCAGGTAGAGGTAGAAAAATGTTGACTCCACATGAAAGTAGAGGAAGGTTGACGACACGTGGAGGTAAAGGAATGTTGACGAGATGGAAAGGTAGGGAAAAGGTTGACGCCACGTGGAGGTAGAGGAAGGTTGACGCCACGTAGATGTAAAGGAAGGTTGATGCCTCGTGGATGTTGAGGAAGATTGACGACATTTGGAGGTAGAGGAAGGTTAACGCATGTGAATCTAGAGGAAGCTTGACGCCACGTGGACGTAGAGGAAGGTTGACGCCACGTGGACATAGAAGAAGGTTGCCGCCACATGAATCTAGAGGAAGTTTGATGCCATGTGGAGATAGAAAAAGGTTGACGCCTCGTAGAGGTTGAAGAATGTTGACGCTACATGAAGGTAAGGGAAGGTTGACGACACATGGAGGTAAAGGAAGGTTGACGACAAGTAAAGGTGCAGTAAGGTTGACGCCACATTGAGGTCGAGGAAGGTTGACGCCACGTGGAGGTAAAGGAAGGTCGACGCATCTTTGAGGAAGAGGAAGGTTGACACCATTTGGAGGAAGAAGAAGGTTAAGGCCACATGGATGTATAGTAAGGTTGACGCCACGTGGAGGTAGAAGGTTGATGCCGCTTAGAGGTAGAAGAATGTTGACACCACATAAAGGTAGAGGATGTTAACGTTTACGCCACGTGGATGTACAAGAGGGTTGACGCCACTTGGAGGTAGAGGAATGTTGACGGCACGTGCAGATGGAAGGTTAACGCCACATGAAGTTAGAGGAAGGTTTACGCTACGTGGATGTAGAAGAAGGTTGAGGCAACGTAGAAGTAGAAGAATGTTGACGCCACATGAAGGTAGGGGAAGGTTGACGATACATGGAGGTAAAGGAAGGTAGACGACATGTGGAGGTAGAGGAAGGTTGATGCCACGGGGCGGTAGAGAAAGGGTGACACCACGTGGAGGTAGAAGGTTGACGTGGCCACCTTCAGGTAGAAAAATGTTTACGCGACATGGAGGTAGAGGAAGGGAGACGCCAAGTGGAGTTGGAAGAAGGTTGACGCCACGTGGAAATAGAGGAAGGTTGACGCTACGAGGAGATAGAGAAAGGTTGACGCCTCGTGGAGGTAAAGGAAGGTTAATACTTCGAGGAGGTAGAGGAAGGTTGAAGACATGTCGAGATAGAGGAAGGTTGACGCCACGTGGAGGAAGATGTAGGTTGACGCAACGTGGAGGTAGAGGAACGTTGACACAAGTGGAGTCAGAGGAAGGTTCACGCCACGTAGAGGTTAAAAAAGGTTGACGACATATGAAGGTAGGGGAAGGTTAACGACACATGGATGTAGAGAAAGGTTGACGTCACGTGGAGGCAGATGTAGGTTGACGCATCGTGGTGATAGAGAAACGTTGACGCCACGTAGAGGTAGAGGAAGGTTGATGCCACGTGGAGGTAGAAGAAGGTTGACGCTACGTGGAGGTAGGGGAAGGTTGACGACACATGGAGGTAGAGAAAGGTTCAGCCATGTAAAGGTAGAGGAATATTGACGCCACGTGGAGATAGAGGTAGGTTGACGCAACGTGGAGATAGAGGAAGGTTAACGCCACGTGGATTTAAAGGAACGTTGACGCCACGTGGAGGTAGAGGAAGATTGACGCCATGTGGAGGTAGAGCAAACTTGACGCCACATGGAGGTAGAGGAAGGTTGACGGCACGTGGAAGTAGACGGTTGACGCCACGTGGAGATATGGGAAGGTTGACACTTCGTGGAGATAGATGAAGGTTAACGCCAAGTGGAGGTAGAGGAAGGTTGACGCTTCGTGGAGGTAGATGAAGACAGACGCTACCTAGAGGTAAAGGAAGGTTGACGCTTCGTGGAGGTAGAGGAACGGTGACGCTACGTGGAGGTAGAGGAAGGTTGACGTCACTTGAAGGATAGAGGAAGGTTGACACCTCGTGGAAGTAAAGGAAGATAACGATATGTAGAAGTAGAAGAAGGTTGACTCCACGTGGAGGTAGAAGAAGGTTGACGCCACGTGGAGGTAAAGGAAGGTTGACGACTCGTGAAAGCGGAGGAAGGTTGAGGCTATGTGCAGGTAGATGAAGGTTAACGCCACGTGGAGGTAGAGGAAGCATGACGACACGTGGAGGTAGAGGAAGGTTGACGTCATGTCGAGGTAGAGGAAGGTTGACGCCTCATGAAGCAAGAGGAAGTATGACGCAACGTGGAGGTAGAAGAAGGTTGACGCCAGGTAGAGGTAGAAAAATGTTGACTCCACATGAAAGTAGAGGAAGGTTGACGCCACGTGGAGGTAGAGGAAGGTTAACGCCACGCGGAGGTAGAAAAAGGTTGACGCTACATGGAGGTAGATGATGGTTGACGCCACGTGGAGTTAAAGGAAGGGTGACGCCTCTTGGACGTAGAGGAAGGTTGAAGTCATGTGAATGTAGGGGAAGGCTAACGCCACGTGGAGGTAGAAAAGGGTTGACGCCACGTGGAAGAAGAGGAAGGTTGACGCTATGTGGGGGTAGAGGAAGGTTGACGCTTAGTGGAGGTAGAGGAAAGTTAACGTCACGTGGAAGTAGAGGAATGTTGACACCACCTGGAGGTAGAAGAAGGTTGAAGCCACATGAAGGTAGAGGAAGTTTGATGCCATGTGGAGATAGAAAAAGGTTGACGCCTCGTAGAGGTTGAAGAATGTTGACGCTACATGAAGGTAAGGGAAGGTTGACGACACATGGAGGTAGAAGAAGGTGACGCCAGGTAGAGGTAGAAAAATGTTGACTCCACATGAAAGTAGAGGAAGGTTGACGACACGTGGAGGTAAAGGAATGTTGACGAGATGGAAAGGTAGGGAAAAGGTTGACGCCACGTGGAGGTAGAGGAAGGTTGACGCCACGTAGATGTAAAGGAAGGTTGATGCCTCGTGGATGTTGAGGAAGATTGACGACATTTGGAGGTAGAGGAAGGTTAACGCCATGTGAATCTAGAGGAAGCTTGACGCCACGTGGACGTAGAGGAAGGTGGACGCCACGTGGACATAGAAGAAGGTTGCCGCCACATGAATCTAGAGGAAGTTTGATGCCATGTGGAGATAGAAAAAGGTTGACGCCTCGTAGAGGTTGAAGAATGTTGACGCTACATGAAGGTAAGGGAAGGTTGACGACACATGGAGGTAAAGGAAGGTTGACGACAAGTAAAGGTGCAGTAAGGTTGACGCCACGTTGAGGTCGAGGAAGGTTGACGCCACGTGGAGGTAAAGGAAGGTCGACGCATCTTTGAGGAAGAGGAAGGTTGACACCATTTGGAGGAAGAAGAAGGTTAAGGCCACATGGATGTATAGTAAGGTTGACGCCACGTGGAGGTAGAAGAAGGTTGATGCCGCTTAGAGGTAGAAGAATGTTGACACCACATAAAGGTAGAGGATGTTAACGTTTACGCCACGTGGATGTACAAGAGGGTTGACGCCACTTGGAGGTAGAGGAACGTTGACGGCACGTGCAGATGGAAGGTTAACGCCACATGAAGTTAGAGGAAGGTTTACGCTACGTGGATGTAGAAGAAGGTTGAGGCAACGTAGAAGTAGAAGAATGTTGACGCCACATGAAGGTAGGGGAAGGTTGACGATACATGGAGGTAAAGGAAGGTAGACGACATGTGGAGGTAGAGGAAGGTTGATGCCACGGGGCGGTAGAGAAAGGGTGACACCACGTGGAGGTAGAAGGTTGACGTGGCCACCTTCAGGTAGAAAAATGTTTACGCGACATGGAGGTAGAGGAAGGGAGACGCCAAGTGGAGTTGGAAGAAGGTTGACGCCACGTGGAAATAGAGGAAGGTTGACGCTACGAGATAGAGAAAGGTTGACGCCTCGTGGAGGTAAAGGAAGGTTAATACTTCGAGGAGGTAGAGGAAGGTTGAAGACATGTCGAGATAGAGGAAGGTTGACGCCACGTGGAGGAAGATGTAGGTTGACGCAACGTGGAGGTAGAGGAACGTTGACACAAGTGGAGTCAGAGGAAGGTTCACGCCACGTAGAGGTTAAAAAAGGTTGACGACATATGAAGGTAGGGGAAGGTTAACGACACATGGATGTAGAGAAAGGTTGACGTCACGTGGAGGCAGATGTAGGTTGACGCATCGTGGTGATAGAGAAACGTTGACGCCACGTAGAGGTAGAGGAAGGTTCACGCCACGTAGAGGCAGAAGAAGGTTGACGCCACATGAAAGTAGGGGAAGGTTAACGACACATGGAGGTAAAGGAAGGTTGACGCCTCGTGGAGGTAGATGAAGGTTGACGCCTCGTGGAGGTAGATGAAGGTCGAAGCCATGTGGAGGAACAGGAAGGTTAACGGCATGTGGAGGTAGAGGAAGGTAGACGCCAGGTAGAGGTAGAGGATGGCTGACGCCACGTGGAGGTAGAGGAAGGTTCACACTGCGTGAAGGTAGAGGAAGGTTGAGGCAACGTGGAGGTAGAGAAAGGTTGACGCTTCGTGGTTGTAGCGGAAGGATAACGCCACGTGTAGGTAGAGGAAGGTTGACGCTTCGCCAGGGTAGAGGAAGGTTGATGCCACGTGGAGGTAGAGGAAGGTTGACGCCACGTAGGTGTAAAGGAAGGTTGACGCCTCGTGGATGTTGAGGAAGATTGACGACATTTGGAGGTAGAGGAAGGTTAACGCCATGTAAATCTAGAGGAAGCTTGACGCCACGTGGACGTAGAGGAAGGTTGACGCTACGTGGACATAGAAGAAGGTTGCCGCCACATGAATCTAGAGGAAGTTTGATGCCATGTGGAGAGAGAAAAAGGTTGACGCCTCGTAGAGGTTGAAGAATGTTGACGCTACATGAAGGTAAGGGAAGGTTGACGACACATGGAGGTAAAGGAAGGTTGACGACATGTAAAGGTGCAGTAAGGTTGACGCCACGTTGAGGTCGAGGAAGGTTGACGCCACGTGGAGGTAAAGGAAGGTCGACGCATCTTTGAGGAAGAGGAAGGTTGACACCATTTGGAGGAAGAAGAAGGTTAAGGCCACAGGAATGTAGAGTAAGGTTGACGCCACGTGGAGGTAGAAGAAGGTTGATGCCGCTTAGAGGTAGAAGAATGTTGATACCACATGAAGGTAGAGGATGTTAACGTTTACGCCACGTGGATGTACAAGAGGGTTGACGCCACTTGGAGGTAGAGGAACGTTGACGGCACGTGCAGATGGAAGGTTAACGCCACATGAAGTTAGAGGAAGGTTTACGCTACGTGGATGTAGAAGAAGGTTGAGGCAACGTAGAAGTAGAAGAATGTTGACGCCACATGAAGGTAGGGGAAGGTTGACGATACATGGAGGTAAAGGAAGGTAGACGACATGTGGAGGTAGAGGAAGGTTGATGCCACGGGGAGGTAGAGAAAGGGTGACACCACGTGGAGGTAGAAGGTTGACGTGGCCACCTTCAGGTAGAAAAATGTTTACGCGACATGGAGGTAGAGGAAGGGAGACGCCAAGTGGAGTTGGAAAAAGGTTGACGCCACGTGGAAATAGAGGAAGGTTGATGCTACGAGGAGATAGAGAAAGGTTGACGCCTCGTGGAGGTAGATGTAGGTTGACGCAACGTGGAGGTAGAGGAACGTTGACACAAGTGGAGTCAGAGGAAGGTTCACGCCACGTAGAGGTAGAAAAAGGTTGACGACATATGAAGGTAGGGGAAGGTTAACGACACATGGATATAGAGAAAGGTTGACGTCACGTGGAGGCAGATGTAGGTTGACGCATCGTGGTGATAGAGAAACGTTGACGCCACGTAGAGGTAGAAGAAGGTTGACGCCACATGAAGGTAGGGGAAGGTTAACGACACATGGAGGTAAAGGAAGGTTGACGCCTCGTGGATGTAGATGAAGGTTGACGCCTCGTGGAGGTAGATGAAGGTCGAAGCCATGTGGAGGAACAGGAAAGTTAACGCCATGTGGAGGTAGAGGAAGGTAGACGCCAGGTAGAGGTAGAAGATGGCTGACGCCACGTGGAGGTAGAGGAAGGTTCACACTACGTGAAGTTAGAGGAAGGTTGAGGCAACGTGGAGGTAGAGAAAGGTTGACGCTTCGTGGTTGTAGAGGAAGGATAACGCCACGTGTAGGTAGAGGAAGGTTGACGCCTCGTGGAGGTAAAGGAAGGTTAATACTTCGAGGAGGTAGAGGAAGGTTGAAGACATGTCGAGATAGAGGAAGGTTGACGCCACGTGCAGGTAGATGTAGGTTGACGCAACGTGGAAGTAAAGGAACGTTGACACAAGTGGAGTCAGAGGAAGGTTCACGCCACGTACAGGTAGAAAAAGGTTGACGACATATGAAGGTAGGGGAAGGTTAACGAAACATGGATATAGAGAAAGGTTGACGTCACGTGGAGGCAGATGTAGGTTGACGCATCGTGGTGATAGAGAAACGTTGACGCCACGTAGAGGTAGAAGAAGGTTGACGCCACATGAAGGTAGGGGAAGGTTAACGACACATGGAGGTAAAGGAAGGTTGACGCCTCGTGGATGTAGGTGAAGGTTGACGCCTCGTGGAGGTAGATGAAGGTCGAAGCCATGTGGAGGAACAGGAAGGTTAACGCCATGTGGAGGTAGAGGAAGGTAGACGCCAGGTAGAGGTAGAAGATGGCTGACGCCACGTGGAGGTACAGGAAGGTTCACACTACGTGAAGTTAGAGGAAGGTTGAGGCAACGTGGAGGTAGAGAAAGGTTGACGCTTCGTGGTTGTAGAGGAAGGATAACGCCACGTGTAGGTAGAGGAAGGTTGACGCCACGTAGATGTAAAGGAAGGTTGACGCCTCGTGGATGTTGAGGAAGATTGACGACATTTGGAGGTAGAGGAAGGTTAACGCCATGTAAATCTAGAGGAAGCTTGACGCCACGTGGACGTAGAGGAAGGTTGACGCCACGTGGACATAGAAGAAGGTTGCCGCCACATGAATCTAGAGGAAGTTTGATGCCATGTGGAGATAGAAAAAGGTTGACGCCTCGTAGAGGTTGAAGAATGTTGACGCTACATGAAGGTAAGGGAAGGTTGACGACACATGGAGGTAAAGGAAGGTTGACGATATGTAAAGGTGCAGTAAGGTTGACGCCACGTTGAGGTCGAGGAAGGTTGACGCCACGTGGAGGTAAAGGAAGGTCGACGCATCTTTGAGGAAGAGGAAGGTTGACACCATTTGGAGGAAGAAGAAGGTTAAGGCCACAGGAATGTAGAGTAAGGTTGACGCCACGTGGAGGTAGAAGAAGGTTGATGCCGCTTAGAGGTAGAAGAATGTTGATACCACATGAAGGTAGAGGATGTTAACGTTTACGCCACGTGGATGTACAAGAGGGTTGACGCCACTTGGAGGTAGAGGAACGTTGACGGCACGTGCAGATGGAAGGTTAATGCCACATGAAGTTAGAGGAAGGTTTACGCTACGTGGATGTAGAAGAAGGTTGAGGCAACGTAGAAGTAGAAGAATGTTGACGCCACATGAAGGTAGGGGAAGGTAGACATGTGGAGGTAGAGGAAGGTTGATGCCACGGGGAGGTAGAGAAAGGGTGACACCACGTGGAGGTAGAAGGTTGACGTGCACCTTCAGGTAGAAAAATGTTTACGCGACATGAAGGTAGAGGAAGGGAGACCTCAAGTGGAGTTGGAAAAAGGTTGACGCCACGTGGAAATAGAGGAAGGTTGATGCTACGAGGAGATAGAGAAAGGTTGACGCCTCGTGGTGGTAAAGGAAGTTTAATACTTCGAGGAGGTAGAGGAAGGTTGAAGACATGTCGAGGTAGAGGAAGGTTGACGCCACGTGGAGGTAGATGTAGGTTGACGCAACGTGGAGGTAGAGGAACGTTGACACAAGTGGAGTCAGAGGAAGGTTCACGCCACGTAGAGGTTAAAAAAGGTTGACGACATATGAAGGTAGGGGAAGGTTAACGACACATGGATGTAGAGAAAGGTTGACGTCACGTGGAGGCAGATGTAGGTTGACGCATCGTGGTGATAGAGAAACGTTGACGCCACGTAGAGGTAGAGGAAGGTGCACGCCACGTAGAGGCAGAAGAAGGTTGACGCCACATGAAAGTAGGGGAAGGTTAACGACACATGGAGGTAAAGGAAGGTTGACGCCTCGTGGAGGTAGATGAAGGTTGACGCCTCGTGGAGGTAGATGAAGGTCGAAGCCATGTGGAGGAACAGGAAGGTTAACGCCATGTGGAGGTAGAGGAAGGTAGACGCCAGGTAGAGGTAGAGGATGGCTGACGCCACGTGGAGGTAGAGGAAGGTTCACACTACGTGAAGGTAGAGGAAGGTTGAGGCAACGTGGAGGTAGAGAAAGGTTGACTTTTCGTGGTTTAGAGGAAGGATAACGCCACGTGGAGGTAGAGGAAGGTTGACGCTTCGTCAGGGTAGAGGAAGGCTGACGCCACGTGGAGGTAGAGGAAGGTTGACGCTTTGTGGAGGTAGAGGAAGGATAACGCCACGTGGCGGTAAAGGAAGGCTGACGCCAGATGGAGGTAGAGGAAGGTTGACGGTTCGTGGAGGGAGAAAATTGTTAACGCCATGGGGAGGTAGATGTAGGTTGACGCCACATGAAGGTAGGTTAAGGTTGACGCCATGTGTAGGTAGAAGAAGGTTGACGCCATGTAGAGATAGAAAAATGTTGACGCCAATAAAGTTAGGGGAAGGTTGACGATACATGAAGGTAAAGGAAGGTTGACGGCAAGTGGAAGTAAAGGAAGGTTGACGCCACGTGGAGGTAGAGGAAGGTTGATGGCAAGTGGAAGTAAAGGAAGGTTGACGCCTCGTGGAGGTAGAGGAAGGTTGAAGTCATGTGAATTTAGAGGAAGATTAACGCCACGTGGAGGTAGAGGAAGGTTGACGCCACTTGGAGGTAGAGGAAGGTAGAAGCCATGTGGAGGTAGAAGGTTGACGCCACATAAAGCTAGAAGAAGTTTGACCCCACATGGAGGTTGAGGGTTAACGCCACGTAGATGTAGAAGAATGTTGACTCCATATGGAGGTAGAGGAAGGTACACGCCACGTTGAGGTAGAGGAAGGTTGACGCCATGTGGAGGTGGAGGAAGGTTAAGACCACTTGGAGGTAGAGAAAGTTTGACGCCTCATGGAGGTAGAGGAAGGATAACGCTACGTGGAGGTAGAAGGTTAACGCCACATGAAGCTAGAGGAAGATTGACGCCATATAGAGGTAGAGGAATGTTGACGCCACATGAAGGTAGGGGAAGGTTAACGACACATGGAGGTAAAAAAAGGTTGATGCCTCATGGAGATAGAAAAAGGTTGAAACCATGTGGAAGAGGAAGAAATTTAGCGCCACGTGGAGGTAGAGGAAGGTCGACGCCACATGGAGGTAGAGGAAGGTTGAAGCCATGTGGAGTTAGGAAATGGTTGACGCCACATGAAACTAGAGGAAGTATGACGCCACCTGGATGTAGAAGATAAATGCCACGTAGATGTAGAAGAATGTTGACGCCACATGAAGGTAGAGGAAGGTAGACGCCACGTACAGTTAGAGGCAGGTTGACGCCACGTGGATGTTGAGGAAGGTTCACACTACTTTGAGGTAGAGGAAGGTTGACGCCATATGGAGGTAGAGGAAGGTTGACGCTTCTTGAAGGTATCGGAGGGATAACGTTACGTGGAGGTAGAGGAAGGTTGACGCTTCGTCGAGGTAAAGGAAGGTTGACGCCAGGCGGGGGTAGAGGAAGGTTGACGGTTCGAGGATGTAGATGAAGGCTGACGCCATGTGGAGGTAGATCTAGGTTGGCACCACATGAATGTAGAGGAAGGTTGACGCCACGTGGAGGTAGAAGAAGGTTGACGCCATGTAGAGATAGAAGAATGTTGACGCCAATGAAGGTACGGGGAGGTTGATGATATATGGAGGTAAAGGAAGGTTGAAGCCATGTAAAGGAACAGGAAGTTTTATTCCACATGGAGGTAGAGGAACGTTGACGGCAAGTGGTTGTGAAGAAAGGTTGACGGCTCGTGTAGGTAGAGGAAGGTTGAAGCCATGTGGAGGAAGAGGAAGGCCAGCGGCACCTGGAGGTAGAGGAAGGTTGACGCCACTTGGAGGTAGAGGAAGGTAGACGCCATGTAGAGGTAGAAGAAGGGTGACGCCACATGATGCTAGAGGAAGTCTGATCCCACGCGGAGGTAGAAGAAGGTTAACGCCACGTAGATGTAGAAGAGTGTTGACTCCACATGAAGGTAGAGGAAGGTAGACGCCACGTTGAGGTAGAGGAAGGTTGACGCCACTTGGAGATAGAGGAAGTTTCACACTACCTGGAGGTAGAGGAAGGTTGACGCCACGTGGAGGTAAAGGAAGGTTGACGCCTCGTGGAGGTAGAGAAAGGTTGACGCCACGTGGAGGTAGAGGAAGCTTCAAACTACATGAACGTAGAGGAAGGTTGACGCCACGTGGAGGTAGAGGAAGGTTCACACTACGTGAAGGTAGAGGAAGGTTCAGGCAACGTGGAGGTAGATGAAGGTTGACGCTTCGTGGAGGTAGAGGAAGGATAAGGCCACGTGTAGGTAGAGGAAGGTTGACGCCGGGTAGAGGTAGAGGAATGTTTATGGTTGCTGGAGGTAGAAGAAGGTTGACGCCATGTGGAGGTAGATGTAGGTTGACGCCACATGAAGGTAGGTTAAGTTTGACGCCATGTGTAGGTAGAAGAAGGTTGACGCCATGTAGAGATAGAAGAACGTTGACGCCAATAAAGGTAGAGGAAGGTTGACGATACATGAAGGTAAAGGAAGGTTGACAGCAAGTGGAAGTAAAGGAAGGTTGACGCCACGTGGAGGTAGAGGAAGGTTGACGGCAAGTGGAGGTAGAGGAAGGTTGAAGTCATGTGAATGTAGAGGAAGGTTAACGCCACGTGGAGGTAGAAGAAGGTTGACGCCACGTGGAAGAAGAAGGTTGACGCCACGTGGAAGAAGAGGAAGGTTGACGCCACGTGGAAGAAGAGGAAGGTTGACGCTATGTGGAGGTAGAGGAAGGTTGACGCCACTTGGAGATAGAGGAAGGTTGACGCTTAGTGGAGATAGAGGAAAGTTAAAGCCACGTGGAAGTAGAGGAATGTTGACACCACCTGGAGGTAGAAGAAGGTTCAAGCTACATGAAGGTAGAGGAAGATTGACGACACGGGGAGGTAAAGGAAGGTTGACGAGATGGAAAAGGTAGGGAAAATGTTGACGCCACGTGGAGTTAGAGAAAAGGTTGACCCGACACAGATGTAAAGGAAAGTTGACGCCTCGTGGATGTTGAGGAAGGTTGACGCCATGTGGAGGCAGAGGAAGGTTAACGCCATGTGAATCTAGAGGAAGCTTGACGCCACGTGGACGTAGAGGAAGGTTGACGCCACGTGGAGGTAGGCGAAGGTTGCTGCCACATTAATCTAGAGGAGGTTTGATGCCATGTGGAGATAGAAGGTTGACGCCTCGTAGAGGTTGAAGAATGTTGACGCTACATGAAGGTAAGGGAAGGTTGACGATACATGGAGGTAAAGGAAGGTTGACGCCACGGGGAGGTAGAGAAAGGTTGACACCACGTGGAGGTAGAAGTTTGACGCCACCTTGAGGTAGAAAAATGTTTACGCCACATGGAGGTAGAGGAAGGTAGACGCCAAGTGGAGTTGGAAGAAGGTTGACGCCACGTCGAAGTAGAGCAAGGTTGACGCTGCGTGGAGACAGAGAAAGGTTGACGCCTCGTGGAGTTAAAGGAATGTTAATGCCTCGAGGAGGTAGAGGAAGGTTGAAGCCACGTCGAGGTAGAGGAATGTTGACGCCACGTGGAGATAGATGTAGGTTGCGGCAACGTGGAGGTAGAGGAACGTTGACGGAAGTGGAGTCAGAGGAAGGTTCACGCAACGTAGAGGTAGAAAAAGGTTGACGATATATGAAGGTAGGGGAAGGTTAACGAGACATGGAGGTAGAGAAAGGTTGACGTCACGTGGAGGCAGATGTAGGTTGACGCATCGTGGGGGTAGAGGAACGTTGACGCCACGTAGAAGTAGAAGAAGGTTGACGCCAAATGAAGGTAGGGGAAGGTTAACGACACATGGAGGTAAAGGAAGGTTGACCCCATTTGGAGGTAGAAAGTTGACGCCACATGAAACTAGAGGAAGTTTGACGCCTCCTGGATGTAGACTTAGGTTAACGCCACGTAGATGTAGAAGAATGCTGACCCCATGTGAAGTTAGAGGAAGGTAGACGCCACGTAGAGGTAGAGGATGGCTGACGCCACGTGGAGGAAGAGGAGGGTTCACACTACGTGAAGGTAGAGGAAGGTTCAGGCAACGTGGAGGTAGAGGAAGGTTGGCGCTTCGTGGAGGCAAAGGAAGGATAACACCACGTGCAGGTACAGGAAGGTTGACGCTTCGTCAGGGTAGAGGAAGGCTAACGCCGGGCGGAGGTAGAGGAAGGTTGTCGGTTGTTGGAGGTAGAAGAAGGTTGACGCCATGTGGAGGTAGATGTAGGTTGACGCCACATGAAGGTAGGTTAAGGTTGACGCCATGTGTAGGTAGAAGACGGTTGACGCCATGTAGAGATAGAAGAATGTTGACGCCAATAAAGGTGGGGAAGGGTGACGATACATGAAGGTAAAGGAAGGTTGACGGCAAGTGGAAGTAAAGGAAGGTTGACGCCTCGTGGAGGTAGAGTAAGGTTGGAGTCATGTGAATGTAGAGGAAGGTAGAAGCCATGTGGAGGTAGAACGTTGACGCCACATAAAGCTAGAGGAAGTTTGATCCCACATGGAGGTAGAAGAAGGGTAACGACACGTAGATGTAGAAGAATGTTGACTCCATATGGAGGTAGAGGAAGGTACACGCCACGTTGAGGTAGGGGAAGGTTGACGCCACCTGGAGCTAGAGGAAGGTTCACGCTACGTGGAGGTTGAGGAAGGTTGACGCCATGTGGAGGTGGAGGAAGGTTAAGGCCACTTGGAGGTATAAAAAAGTTTGACGCCTCATGGAGGTAGAGGAAGGATAACGCTACGTGGAGGTAGAAGAAGGATGACGCCACATGAAGCTAGAGGAAGATTGACGCCATATGGAGGTAGAAGAATCTTGACGTCACATGAAGGTAGGGGATGGTTAACAACACATGGAGGTAAAGGAAGGTTGATGCCTCAGGGAGATAGAGAGAGGTTGAAACCATGTGGAAGAGGAGGAATTTAGCGCCACGTGGAGGTAGAGGAAGGTCGACGCCACATGGAGGTAGAGGAAGGTTGACGCCATGTGGAGGTAGGAGAGGGTTGACGCCACATGAGATTAGAGGAAGTATGACGCCACCTGGATGTAGAAGAAGGTTACCGCCACGTAGATGTAGAAGAATGTTGACGCCACATGAAGGTAGAGGAAGGTAGACACCACCTACAGTTAGAGGCAGATTGACGCCACGTGGAGGTAGGGGAAGGTTCACACTACTTTGTGGTAGAGGAATGCTGACGCCACATGGAGGTAGAGGAAGATTGACGCTTCTTGAAGGTATCGGAAGGATAACTTTACGTGGAGGTAGAGGAAGGGTGACTCTTCGTCGAGGTAGAGGATGGTTGACGCCAGGCGGAGGTAGAGGAAGGTTGATGGTTCGGGGATGTAGATGAATGTTGACGCCATGTGAAGGGAGATGTAGGTTGACACCACATGAAGATAGAGGAAGGTTGACGCCACGTGGAGGTAGAAGAAGGTTGACGCCATGTAGAGATAGAAGAATGTTGACGCCAATGAAGGTAGGGGGATGTTGACGATATATGGAGGTAAAGGAAGGTTGAAGCCATGTAAAGGTACAGGAAGTTTTATTCCACATGGAGGTAGAGGAACGTTGACGGCAAGTGGTTGTGAAGGAAGGTTGACGCCTCGTGTAGGTAGAGGAAGGTTGAAGCCATGTGGAGGAAAAAGAAGGTTAGCGGCACCTGGAGGTAGAGGAAGGTAGACGCCACTTGGAGGTTGAGAAAGGTAGACGCCATGTGGAGGTAGAAGAAGGGTGACGCCACATGAAGCTAGAGGAAGTCTGACCCCACGTCGAGGTAGAAGAAGGTTAACGCCACGTAGATGTATAAGAATGTTGACTCCACATGAAAGTAGAGGAAGGTAGACGCCACATTGAGGTAGAGGAAGGTTGACGCCACTTGGAGATAGAGGAAACTTCACGCTACGTGGAGGTAAAGGAAGGTTGACGCCACGTGGAGGTAAAGGAAGGTTGACGCCACGTGGAGGTAGAGGAAGGTTGACGTCATATGGAGGTAGAGGAAGCTTCACACTACATGAACGTAAAGGAAGGTTGACGCCACGTGGAGGTAGAGGAAGGTTGACGCTTTGTGGAGGTAGAGGAAGGTTGACGCTTTGTGGAGGTAGAGGAAGGTTGACGCTTTGTCGAGGTAGAGGAAGGTTGACGCCAGATGGAGGTAAAGGAAGATTGACGGTTCGTGGAGGGAGAGGATGGTCGATGCCATGTGGAGGTAGATGTAGGGTGACGCCACATTGGGGTAGAGGAAGGTTGACAGCACGTGAAGGTGGAAGAAGGTTGACGTCATGTAGAGATAGAAAAATGTTGACGCCAATGAAGGTATGGGAAGGTTGACGATACATGGAGTTAAAGGAAGGTTGACGCCATGTAAAGGTCGAGGAAGGTTGACGCCATGTAAAGGTCGAGGAAGGTTGACGCCACATGGAGGTAGAGGAAGATTGACGGGAAGGAAGGTTGACGCCTCGTGGAGGTAGAGGAAGTTTTAAGACATGAGGAGGAAGAGGAAGGTTAACGCTACGTGGAGATAGAGGAAGGTTGACGCCACTTGGAGGTAGCGGAAGGTAGACGCTATGTGGAGGTAGAAGAAGGTTGAGGTCAAATGAAGTTAGAGGAAGTTTGACTCCACGTGAGGTAGAGAATGGTTAACGCCACATAGTTGTAGAAGAATGTGGACTCCACATGAAGGTAGAGGAAGGTAGACGCACGATGAGCTCGAGGAAGGTTGACGCCACTGGTAGGTGTAGCAAGATTCATGCTATATGGAGGTAGAGGAAAGTTGACGAAACGTGGAGGTGAAGGAACGTTGACGCCTCGTGGAGGTAGAGAGAAGGTTCAAGCCATGGGCAGGAAGAGGAAGGTTAACGCTACGTGGAGATAGAGGAAGGTTGACGCCACTTGGAGGTAGAGGAAGGTAGACCCCATGTGGAAGTAGAAGAAGGTTGATGTCACATGAAGCTAGAGGAAGTTTGACCACAGGTGGAGGTAGAGGAAGGTTAACGCCACGTAGTTGTAGAATAATGTGGACTCCACATGAAGGTAGAGGAAGGTAGATGCCACGTTAAGGTCGAGGAAGGTTGACGCCACTGGTAGGTGTAGCAAGGATCATGCTGCATGGATGTAGAGAAAAGTTGACGCCACGTGGGGGTAAAGGAAGGATGACGCCTCGTGGAGGTAGAGGAAGGTTTAAGCCATGTGGAGGAAGAGGAAGGTTAACGCCAAGTGGAGATAGAGGAAGGTTGACGCCACTTGGAGGTAGAGGGAGGTAGACGCCATGTGGAGGTAGAAGGAGGTTGACGCCACATGAAGCTAGAGGAAGTTTGACCCCACGTGGAGGTCAACCTTCCTCTACCTCTACATGGCGTATACCCTCCTTTACCTCCATGTGTCGTCATGCTTCACCTATCTCTACGTGGCGTCAACCTTCATCCATCTTCATGTGGCGTCCATATTATTTTACCTCTACATGACGTTAACCTTCTTCTACCTCAACGTGGAGCCAACCTTTCTCTACCTTCATGTAGCGTCAACCTTCTTCTACTTCCACGTCAAGTGAAATTTCGTCTACCTCCACGTGGCGTCAGCCTTCCTCTATCTCCACATGGCGTCAACCTTCCTATAACTCCACGTGGCTTTAATAATCCTGTACCTCCACATGGCGTTAACCTTACTCTACCTCCACGTGGCGTCTACCTTCCTTTACCTTCATGTGGCGTCATCATTCTTCCACATATACGCGGCGTTAACCTTCTACCTCCACGTAGCGTCAAACTTCCTCTACCTTCATGTTGCGTCAACCTTCTTCTCCCTCCACATGGCTTCAACCTTCTTCAGCCTCCACGTAGCGTCAACCTTCTTCTTCCTTCAGTTGGCGTCAAGCTTCTTCTACCTGCTCATGGCATCAGCCTTCCTCTACCTCCCCGTGGCGTCATCGTTCCGCTACCTCCACGTGGCGTTAACCTTACTTTACCTCAACATACCGTCAACCTACGTTTACCTTCACGTGGCGTCAACCTTCCTCTATCTCTACCTTGCGTAAACCTTCCTTTACCTCCATGTATCGTCAACCTTCTCATACCTACACGTGGCGTCAACCTTCTCATACCTGCACGTGGCGTCAACCTTAATCTTTCTTCATGTAGCGTCCACATTCATCTACATCTACGTGGCGTCAACCTTCTTCTACCTCGACTTGAAGTCAACCTTCCGCTAACTTTATGTGGCATCAACCTTCTTCTACCTCCATGGACGTCAAATTTCTTCTACCTCCACGTGGGGTCAACCTTCCTCCACATCCACAACGCGTCAACCTTCCTCTACCTTCAAGTGCCTCCAGCCTTGTTCTACCTCTACATGGCGTCATCCTTCCTCTATCTCCATGTGGCGTCAACCTTCCTCTAACTCCATGTGGCTTTAACATTCCTCTAACTCCATATGGCGTCAATATTCTTCTACCTCCACGTGGCGTCAACCTTCCTCTACCTCCACGTGGCTTTAACATTCCTCTACTTCTACGTGGCTTCAACATTCCTCTACCTCAACGAAGCGTCAACCTTTATCTACCTCCACGTTGCGTTAACCTTTCTCTAACTCCACGAAGCATGAACCTTCCTCTACCTCCACGTGGCATCAACCTTCTTTTACCTCCACGTGACGTTAACCTTCCTTAACCTCCCCATGGCGTCAACGTTCCTCTACCTCCACGTGGCGTCAACCTTCCTCACCTCCATGTGGCGTATACCTCCTTTACCTTCAAGTGGCGTCAACATTCTTCTATATCTACGTGGCGTTAACCTTCCTTTACCTGGTGTCAAACTTCCTCTAGCTTCATGTGGCGTCAATCTTCTACCTCCGCACGGCTTCAACCTTCTTGACCTCCACGTGTCGTCAACATTCCTCTACCTCCATGTGGCGTCAAACTTCTACCTCCATATGGCGACAACCTTCCTCTACCTCCACGTGGCGTCATTGTTCCTCTACCTCCACGTGTCGTCAACATCCATCTACCTTCATGTGGCGTCAAACTTCTTCTACCTCCATATGGCGACAACCTTCCTCTACCTCCACGTGGTGTCATTGTTCCTCTACCTCCACGTGGTCTTAGCCTTACTCAACCTCAACGTGGCATCAACCTACCTTTACCTCTACGTGGCGTCAGCCTTCCCCTACCAATATATGGCGTAAACCTTCCTTTACCATCCATGTATCGTCATCCTTCTCCTACCTCCACGTGGCGTCAACCTTCATCTATCTTCATGTATCGTCCACATTCTTCTGTATGTAAGTGGCGTCAACCTTCTTCTACCTCAAAGTGGAGCCAACATTCCTCTACCTCCATGTGGCGTCAACCTTCCTCTCTCTCCACATGTCGTCAGCCTTCCTATAACTCCACGTGGCTTTAACATTCCTGTACCTCCACATGGCGTCAACCTTTCTCTACTCCACGTGGCGTCTACCTTCCTTTACCTTCATGTGGCGTCAACATTCTTCTACATATGCGCGGCGTTAACCTTCTACCTCCACGTGGCGTCAAACTTCTTCTAGATACATGTCGCGTCAACCTTCTTCTCCCTCCACATGGCTTCAACCTTCTTCTACCTCCATGTGGCGTCAACCTTCCTTTTCCTTCATGTAGCGTCAAGCCTCTTCTACCTCCAATTGGCGTACACCTTCCTCTACCTACACGTGGCGTCATCGTTCCGCTACCTCCACGTGACGTTAACCTTCCTCTACCTCAACATGGCGTCAACCTACCTTCCCCTTCACGTGGCGTCAACCTTAATCTATCTCTACATGCCGTAAACCTTCCTTTACTTCCATTTGTCGTTAACCTTCCCATACCTACACGTGGCGTCAACCTTCATCTATCTTCATGTGGCGTCCACATTCTTCTACATCTACGTGGCGTTAACCTTCTCCTACCTGAACCTGGATTCAACCTTCCTCTAACGTCATGTGACGTCAGCCTTCTACCTCCACGTGACGTCAAACTTCCTCTACCCCCAAGTGGCGTCAACCTTCCTCCACCTCCACAACGAGTCAAACTTCTACCTACACGTGGCGTCAAACTTCCTCTACCTTCAAGTGCCGTCAGCCTTCTTCTACCTCTATATGGCGTCATCCTTCCTTTATATCCACGTGGCGTCAACCTTCCTCTAACTCCAGGTGGCTTTAACATTCCTCTACCTCCATATGGTGTCAAGATCCTTCTACCTCCACGTGGCGTCAACCTTCCTCTACCTGCACGTGGCTTCAACTTTACCTCAACGAAGCGTTAACCTTCCTCTACCTCCACGCTGCGTTAACATTCCTCTAACTCCACGATGCGTGAACCCTCATCTACCTCCACGTGGCGTCTACCTTCTTCTACCTGCACGTGACGTTAACCTTCCTTTACCTCCCCATGGCGTCAACCTTCCTCGCCCTCCACGAGGCGTCAACCTTCCTTTACCTCCACGTGGCATCAAACTTCCTCTCCCTCCACGTAGCTTGAACTTTCATCTCCCTCCACGTGGCGTCAGCATTCCTCTACATCCACGTGGCTTTAACATTCCTCTACCTTCAAGTGCCGTCAGCCTTCTTCTACCTCTATATGGCGTCATCCTTCCTTTATATCCACGTGGCGTCAACCTTCCTCTAACTCCAGGTGGCTTTAACATTCCTCTACCTCCATATGGCGTCAAGATCCTTCTACCTCCACGTGGCGTCAACCTTCCTCTACCTGCACGTGGCTTCAACTTTACCTCAACGAAGCGTTAACCTTCCTCTACCTCCACGCTGCGTTAACATTCCTCTAACTCCACGATGCGTGAACCCTCATCTACCTCCACGTGGCGTCTACCTTCTTCTACCTGCACGTGACGTTAACCTTCCTTTACCTCCCCATGGCGTCAACCTTCCTCGCCCTCCACGAGGCGTCAACCTTCCTTTACCTCCGCGTGGCATCAAACTTCCTCTCCCTCCACGTAGCTTGAACTTTCATCTACCTCCACGTGGCGTCAGCATTCCTCTACATCCACGTGGCTTTAACATTCCTCTACCTTCATGTGCCATCAACATTCTTCTACATCTACGTGGCGTTAACCATATACCTCCACGTGGCGTCAAACTTTCTATGGCTTCATGTCTCGTCAGCCTTCTTCTCCCTGCACATGGTTTCAACCTTCTTCTACCTCCATGTAGCGTCAACCTTCCTCTTCCTTCATGTGGCATCAACCTTCTTCTACATGACGTCAACCTTCCTTTACCTCCACGTGGCGTCATCTTTCCTCTACCTCCACATGTCGTTAACATTCCTCTACGTCAACGTGCAGTCAACCTTCCACATCCACGTGGCGTCAACCTTCTTCTACCTTCACGTGGCGTCAACCTTCCTCACCTCCATGTGGCGTCTACCTCCTTTACCTTCATGTGGCGTCAACATTCTTCTACGTCTACGTGGCGTTAACCTTTTACCTCCTCATGGCGTCAAACTTCCTCTAGCTTCATGTCGCGTCAATCTTCTTCTACCTCCGCATGGCTTCAACCTTCTTCTACCTCCACGTGTCGTCAACATTCCTCTACCTTCATGTGGCGTCAAGCTTCTACCTCCATATTGCGTCAACATTCCTCTACCTCCACGTAGCGTCATTGTTCCTCTACCTCCACGTGGCGTTAGCCTTACTCAACCTCAACATGGCGTCAACCTACCTTTACCCCCACGTGGCGTCAATCTTCCTATATCTCTACTTGGCGTAAACCTTCCTTTACCATCCATGTATCGTCATCCTTCTCCTACCTCCACGTGGCGTCAACTTTCATCTATCTTCATGTATCGTCCACGTTCTTCTGCATCTACATGGCGTCAACCTTCTTCTACCTCAAAGTGGAGCCAACCTTCCTCTACCTTCATGTGGCGTCAACCTCCTTCTACCTAAAAGTGGAGCCACCCTTCTTCTACCTTCATGTGGCGTCAACCTTCTTCTACCTCCACGTTGCGTGAAACTTCCTCCACCTCCACTTGGCGTCAACGGTCCTCCACCTCCACAAGCAGTCAACCTTCTTCTTCCTCCACATAGCGTCAGCCTTTCTCTACCGTCGTGTACCGTACACCTTCTTCTACTTCCACGTGACGTCAACGTTCCTCTATCTCCACATGGCGTCAGCCTTCCTATAACTCACGTGGCTTTAACATTCCTGTACCTCCACATGGCGTCAAACTTCCTCTACTCCACGTGGCGTTTACCTTCCTTTACCTTCATGTAACGTCAACATTCATTTACATATGCGCGGCTTTAACCTTCTACCTCCACGTGGCGTCAAACTTCCTCTAGCTTCATGTCGCGTCAACCTTCTTCTCCCTCCACATGGCTTCAACCTTTTTCTACCTTCATGTGGCGTCAACATTCCTCTTCCTTCTCATGGCTTCAAGCTTCTTCTACCTCCAATTGGCGTACACCTTCCTCTACCTCCACATAGCGTCATCATTCCGCTACCTCCACGTGGCGTCAATCTTTCTCTACCTCAACATGGCGTCAACCTACCTTCCCCTCCACGTGGCGTCAACCTTCCTCTACCTCTACATGGCGTAAACCTTCCTTTACTTCCATTTGTCTTCAACCTTCTCATACCTAACCTAACCTAACCTAACCTAACCTAACCTAACCTAACCTTCTCATACCTCAAAGCGGCGTAAACCTTCATCTATCTTCATGTATCGTCCACATGTATCTTCTACATCTTCATGTATCTTCTACATCTACATGGCGTCAACCTTCTACTTGAACGAGGAGTCAGCCTTCCTCTAACGTCATGTGGCGTCAACCTTCTTCTACCTACACGTGACGTCAAACTTCCTCTACCCCCACGCGGCGTCAACCTTCCTCCACCTCCACAACGCGTCAAACGTCTACATAAACGTAGCGTCAACCTTCCTCTACCTCCAAGTACAGTCTGCCTTCTTCTACCTCTACATGGCTTCATCCTTCCTCTATCTCCACGTGGCGTATACCATCCTCTAACTCCAAGCGGCTTTAATATTCCTCTACCTCCAATGGCGTCAAGATTCTTCTACCTGCACGTGGCGTCAACCTTCCTCTACCTGCACGTGGCTTCAGCTTTCCTCTACCTCAACGAAGCGTCAACCTTCCTCTACCTCCACGTTGCGTTAACCTTCCTCTACCTTCATGTGGCGTCAACATTCTTCTCCCTGCATATGGCTTCAACATTCTTCTCCCTCCACGTAGCGTCAACCCTCCTCTTCCTTCATGTGGCGTCAAGCTTCCTCTACCGCCACATGACGTCAATTTTCCTCTACCTCCACGCGGCGTTAACCTTCATCTACCTCAACGTGAAGTCAACCTTCCACATCCACGTGGCGGCAACCTTCCTCTACCTCCAGCTGCGTCAACCTTCCTCTACCTTCAAGTGGCGTCAAGATTCTTTTACCTCCACATGACATCAAAGTTCCTCTACCTCCACGTGGCGTCATTGATCCTCTACCTCGACGTGGCGTTATCCTTCCTCTGCCTCAACGTGGCGTCAACCTACCCTTACCTCTACGTGGCGTTAACCTTCTTCTACCTCTACATGGCGTATACATTCCTTTACCTCCATGTGTCGTCATCCTTCATCTATCTCCACGTTGCGTCAACCTTAATCTATCTTCAAGTGGCGTCCACATTCTTCTACCTTTACGTGGCGTCAACCTTCTTCTACCTCAACGTGGAGCCAACCTTCATCTACCTTCATGTGGCGTCAACCTTCTTCTACCTCCACTTCGCGTGAAACTTCCACTACCTCCACGTGGCGTCAACCTTCCTCCACCTCCACGAGACGTCAACCTTCCTCCACCTCCACGAGGCGTCAACCTTCTTCTACCTCCACGTGGCGTCAACCTATCTCTACCTTCATGTGCCGTCAACCTTCTTCTACCTCCACGTGGCGTCAACCTATCTCTACCTTCATGTGCCGTCAACCTTCTTCTACCTCCACGTGGCGTCAACCTATCTCTACCTTCATGTGCCGTCAACCTTCTTCTACCTCCACGTGGCGTCAACCTATCTCTACCTTCATGTGCCGTCAACCTTCTTCTACCTCCACGTGGCGTCAACCTTCCTATAACTCCACGTGGCTTTAACATTCCTGTACCTCCACATGGCGTCAACCTTCCTCTACCTCCACGTGGCGTCTACCTTCCTTTACCTTCATGTGGCGTCAACATTCTCCTACATATACGCGGCCTTAACCTTCTACCTCCAAGTAGCGCCAAACTTCTAGCTTCATGTTGCGTAAACCTTCTTCTTCCTCCACATGCCTACAACCTTCTTCAATCCCCACGTGGCGTCAACCTTCCTCTTCCTTCATATGGCGTCAAGCTGCTTCTACCGCCACATGAGGTCAACCTTCCTCTACCTCCACGTGGCGTCATCTTTCCTCTACCTCCACATGGCGTTAACCTTTCTCTAACTCAACGTGCAGTCAACCTTCCACATCCACGTGGCGTCAACCTTCCTCTACATCCACTTGGTGTCAACCTTCCTCTACCTTCATGTGGCGTCAAGCTCCTTCTACCTCCACATGACGTCAACCTTTCTCTATCTCCACGTTGCGTCATTGCTCCTCTACCTCCACGTGGCGTTAGCCTTCCTCTACCTCAAAGTGGCGTTAACCTACCTTTACCTTCACGTGGCGTCAACCTACCTCTACCTCTATATTGCGTATACATTCCTTTATCTCCATGTGTCGTCATCCATCACCTATCTCCACGTGGCGTCAACCTTCATCTATCTTCATGTGGCGTCCACATTCTTCTACCTCTACGTGGCGTCAACCTTCTTCTACCTCAACGTGGAGCCAACCTTCCTCTACCTTCATGTGGCGTCAACCTTCTTCTACCTCCAAGTTGTGAAACTTTTTCTACTTCCACGTGGCGTCAACCTTCCTCCACCTCCACAAAGCGTCAACCTTCTTCTACCTCCACGTGGCATCAACCTTTCTCTACCTTCATGTGGCGTCAACCTTCTTCCACTTCCACGTGGCGTCAAACTTCCTCTATCTTCACATGGCCTCAACCTTCCAATAACCCCACGTGGCTTTAACATTCTTGTACCTCCACATGGCGTCAACCTTCCTCTACCTCCACGTGGCGTGTACCTTCATTACCTTCATGTGGCGTCAACATTCTTCTACATATACGCGGCCTTAACTTTTTACCTCCACGTAGAGTCAAACTTCCTCTAGCTTCATTTTGAGTCAACCTTCTCCTCCCTCCACATGGCTTCAACCTTCTTCAACCTCCACGTGGTGTCAACCTTCCTCTTCCTTCATGTGGCGTCAAGCTTCTTGTACCTCCAAATGGCGTCAACCTTCCTCTACCTCCACGTGGCGTCATCGTTCCGCTACCTCCACCTGGCGTTAACCTTCCTCTACCTCAACATGGCGTCACCTACCTTTTCCTTCACGTGGCGTCAACCTTCATCTATCTCTACCTGGCGTAAACATTCCTTTACCTCCATGTGTCGTCAACGTTCTCATACATACACGTGGCGTCATCCTTCATCTATCTTCATGTGGCGTCCACAATCTTCTACATCTACGTGGCGTCAACCTTCTTCTACCTCAACGTGGAGTCAACCTTCCTCTAACTTCATGTGGTGTCAACCTCCTTCTACCTCCACATGACGTCAAACTTTCTCTACCTCCAAAAGGCGTCAACCTTCTACCTACACGTGGCGTCATCCTTCCTCTACCTTCATGTGCCGTCAGACTTCTGCCTCCACATGGCGTCAACCTTCCTCTAATTCCACGAAGCGTGAACCTTCCTCTACCTCCACGTGACGTCAACTTTCTTTTACCCCCACGTGACATCAACCTTCTTCTACCTCCACGTAGCGTGAACCTTCCTCTACCTCCACGTGGCGTCAACCTTCCTCTACATCCAAGTGACTTTAACGTTCCTCTACCTGCATGTAGCGTAAACATTCTTCTACATCAAAGTGGTGTTAAATTTTTCTACCTCCACGTGGCGTGAAACTTAATCTAGCTTCATGTCGCGTCAACCTTCTTCTTCCTCCACATGGCTTCAATCTTCTTCTACCTCCACGTAGCGTTAACCTTCCTCTTCCTTCATGTAGCATCAAACTTCTTCTATCGCCACTTGATGTCAACCTTCCTCTACCTCCACGTGACGTCTACCTTCCTTTACCTTCATGTGGCGTCAACATTCTCCTACATATACGCGGCCTTAACCTTCTACCTCCAAGTAGCGCCAAACTTCTAGCTTCATGTTGCGTAAACCTTCTTCTTCCTCCACATGCCTACAACCTTCTTCAATCCCCACGTGGCGTCAACCTTCCTCTTCCTTCATATGGCGTCAAGCTGCTTCTACCGCCACATGAGGTCAACCTTCCTCTACCTCCACGTGGCGTCATCTTTCCTCTACCTCCACATGGCGTTAACCTTTCTCTAACTCAACGTGCAGTCAACCTTCCACATCCACGTGGCGTCAACCTTCCTCTACATCCACTTGGTGTCAACCTTCCTCTACCTTCATGTGGCGTCAAGCTCCTTCTACCTCCACATGACGTCAACCTTTCTCTATCTCCACGTTGCGTCATTGCTCCTCTACCTCCACGTGGCGTTAGCCTTCCTCTACCTCAAAGTGGCGTTAACCTACCTTTACCTTCACGTGGCGTCAACCTACCTCTACCTCTATATTGCGTATACATTCCTTTATCTCCATGTGTCGTCATCCATCACCTATCTCCACGTGGCGTCAACCTTCATCTATCTTCATGTGGCGTCCACATTCTTCTACCTCTACGTGGCGTCAACCTTCTACCTCAACGTGGAGCCAACCTTCCTCTACCTTCATGTGGCGTCAACCTTCTTCTACCTCCAAGTTGTGAAACTTTTTCTACCTCCACGTGGCGTCAACCTTCCTCCACCTCCACAAAGCGTCAACCTTCTTCTACCTCCACGTGGCATCAACCTTTCTCTACCTTCATGTGGCGTCAACCTTCTTCCACTTCCACGTGGCGTCAAACTTCCTCTATCTTCACATGGCCTCAACCTTCCAATAACCCCACGTGGCTTTAACATTCTTGTACCTCCACATGGCGTCAACCTTCCTCTACCTCCACGTGGCGTGTACCTTCATTACCTTCATGTGGCGTCAACATTCTTCTACATATACGCGGCCTTAACTTTTTACCTCCACGTAGAGTCAAACTTCCTCTAGCTTCATTTTGAGTCAACCTTCTCCTCCCTCCACATGGCTTCAACCTTCTTCAACCTCCACGTGGCGTCAACCTTCCTCTTCCTTCATGTGGCGTCAAGCTTCTTGTACCTCCAAATGGCGTCAACCTTCCTCTACCTCCACGTGGCGTCATCGTTCCGCTACCTCCACCTGGCGTTAACCTTCCTCTACCTCAACATGGCGTCACCTACCTTTTCCTTCACGTGGCGTCAACCTTCATCTATCTCTACCTGGCGTAAACATTCCTTTACCTCCATGTGTCGTCAACGTTCTCATACATACACGTGGCGTCATCCTTCATCTATCTTCATGTGGCGTCCACAATCTTCTACATCTACGTGGCGTCAACCTTCTTCTACCTCAACGTGGAGTCAACCTTCCTCTAACTTCATGTGGTGTCAACCTTCTTCTACCTCCACATGACGTCAAACTTTCTCTACCTCCAAAAGGCGTCAACCTTCTACCTACACGTGGCGTCATCCTTCCTCTACCTTCATGTGCCGTCAGACTTCTTCTGCCTCCACATGGCGTCAACCTTCCTCTAACTCCACGAAGCGTGAACCTTCCTCTACCTCCACGTGACGTCAACTTTCTTTTACCCCCACGTGACATCAACCTTCTTCTACCTCCACGTAGCGTGAACCTTCCTCTACCTCCACGTGGCGTCAACCTTCCTCTACATCCAAGTGACTTTAACGTTCCTCTACCTGCATGTAGCGTAAACATTCTTCTACATCAAAGTGGTGTTAAATTTTTCTACCTCCACGTGGCGTGAAACTTAATCTAGCTTCATGTCGCGTCAACCTTCTTCTCCCTCCACATGGCTTCAACCTTCTTCTACCTCCACGTAGCGTTAACCTTCCTCTTCCTTCATGTAGCATCAAACTTCTTCTATCGCCACTTGATGTCAACCTTCCTCTACCTCCACGTGGCGTCATCTTTCCTCTGCCTCCACATGACGTTAACATTCCTCTACAACAACGTGTAGTCATCCTTCTACATCCAGGTGGCGTCAACCTTCCTCTACCTCCACGTCGCATACCTTCCTCTACCTCCACGTGGCGTCTACCTCCTTTACCTTCATGTGGCGTCATCATTCTTCTACTCCTATGTGGCATTAACATTCTACCTCCACGTGGCGTCAAACTTCCTCTTGCTTCATGTCGCGTCAACCTTCTTCTCCTTCCACATGGCTTCAACCTTCTTCTACCTCCACATAGTGTCAACCTTCCTCTTCCATCAAGTGGCGTCAAGCTTCTTCTACCTCCATATGGCGTCAACCTTCCTCTACCTACACGTGGCGTCATCGTTCCGCTACCTCCACGTGACGTTAACCTTCAACTCAACATGGCGTCAACCTACCTTCCCCTTCACGTGGCGTCAAGCTTTCTCTACCTCTACATGGCGTAAACCTTCCTTTGCTTCCATATGTCGTCAACATTCTCATACCTACACGTGGCGTCAACCTTCATCTATCTTCATGTGGCGTCCACATTCTTCTATATCTACGTGGCGTAAACCTTCTTTTACCTCAACGTGAAGTCAACCTTCCTCTAACTTAATGTGGCGTCAACCTTCTTCTACCTCTACGTGACGTTAAACTTCCTCTACCTCCACGTGGCGTCAACTTTCCTCTACCTTCAAGTGCCGTCAGCCTTCTTCTACCTCTACATGGCGTCATCCTTCCCCTACCTCCATGTGGCGTCAACATTCCTCTAACTCCATGTGGTTTTAACCTTCCTCTAACTCCATATGGCGTCAAGATTCTTCTACCTCCACTTGGCGTCAACCTTCCTGTACCTCCACGTGGCTTTAACATTCCTCTACCTCCACGTGGATTCAACTTTCCTATACCTCAATGAAGAGTCAACCTTTCTCTACCTTCACGTTGTCATAACCTTCCTCTAACTCCACGAAGCGTGAACCTTCCTCTACTTCCACGTGGCGTCAACCTTCTTTTACCTCCACGTGACGTTAACCTTCCTTTACCTCCCCATGGCGTCAACCTTCCTCTACCTCCACGACCCGTCAACCTTTCTTTACCTCCACGTGGCATCAAACTTCCTCTACCTCCACGTAGCGTGAACTTTCCTCTACCTCCACGTTGCGTCAACATTCCTCTACCTCCACGTGGCTTTAACATTCCTCTACCTTCATATGGCGTCAACATTCTTCTACACCTACGTGGCGTTAACATTCTATCTCCACGTGGCGTCAAACTTCCTCAAGTTTCATGCCGCGTCAATCTTCTTCTACCTCCACATGGCTTCAACCTTCTTCTACCTCCACGTGCCGTCAACCTTCCTCTACCTTCATGTGGCGTCAAGCTTCTTTTACCTCCACATGGCATCAACCTTCCTCTACCTCCACGTGGCATCATCGTTCCTCTACCTTCAAAAGGCGCTAAGCTTCCTCTACCTCAACGTAGCGTCAACCTTCCTCTACCTCCACGTGGCGTCAACCTTTCTCTACCTCCACATGGAGTCAACCTTCTTCTACCTACACGTCACGTCTACCTTCCTTTACCTTCATGTGGCGTCAACCTTTTTCTACATCTACGTGGCGTTAACCTTGTACCTCCACGTGGTGTCAGCCTTCCTCTACCTTCATGTGGCGTCAAGCTTCCACCTCCAAATGGCGTCAGCCTTTCTCTACCTCCACGTGGCGTCATTGTTCCTCTACCTCCACGTAGCGTTAACCTTCCTCTACCTCAACGTGGCGTCAACCTACCATACCTCCACGTGGCGTCAACCTTCCTTTACCTCTACATGGCGTAAACCTTCCTTTACCTCCATGAGCCGTCATCCTTCCCCGACCTCCACGTGGCGTCAACCTTCATCTATCTTCATGTGGCGTCCACATTCTTCTACATCTATTTGGCGTCAACCTTCTTCTACATCAACGTGGAGCCAACCTTCCTCTACCTTAATGTGGCGTCAACCTTCTTTTACCTCCACGTGGTGTGAAACTTCCTCTACCTCCATGTAGCGTCAGCCTCCCTCCACCTCCACAAGGAGTCGACCTTCTTCTACCTCCACGTGGCGTCAACCTTTCTGACCTTCATGTGGCGTCAAGCTTCTTCTACCGCCACATGAATTCAACCTTAATCTACCTCCACGTGGCGTCATCTTTCCTCTACCTCCACATGGCGTTAACCTTCCTCTACCTCAACGTGCAGTCAACCTTCCACATCCACGTGGCGTCAACCTTCTTCTACCTCCACGTAGCGTCAACCTTCCTTACCTCCATGGGGCGTCTACCTCCTTTACCTTCATGTGGCATCAACATTCTTCTACATCTACGTGGCGTTGACCTTCTACATCCTCATGGCGTCAAACTTTCTCTAGCTTCACGTCGCGTCAATCTTCTACCTTCGCATGGCTTCAACCTTCTTCTACCTCCACGCGTCGTCCACATTCCTCTACCTTCATGTGTCGTCAAGCTTCTTCTACCTCCATATGGCGTCAACATTCCTCTACCTTCACGTTGCGTCATTATTCCTCTACCTCCATGTGGCGTTAGCCTTACTCAACCTCAACGTGGCGTCAGCCTACCTTTACCTCCACGTGGCGTCAGCCTTCCTCTACCTCTACAGGGCGTAAACCTTCTTTTACCATCTATGTATCGTCATCCTTCTCCTACCTCCACGTGGCGTCAACATTCATCTATCTTCATGTATCGTCCACATTCTTCTACATCTACGTGGCGTCAACCTTCTTGTACCTCAAAGTGGAGCCAACCTTCCTCTACCTTCATGTGGCGTCAACCTTCATCTATCTCCACTTTGCATGAAACTTCCTCCACCTCCACGTGGCGTCAACGGTCCTCCGCCTCCACAAGGCGTCAACCTTCTTCTACCTCCACATGGCGTCAACCTTTCTCTACCTTCATGTACCGTACACCTACCTCCACGTGGCGTCAACCTTCCTCTATCTCTACATGGCGTCAGCCTTCCTATGACGCCACGTGGCTTTAACATTCCTGTACCACCACATGGCGTCAACCTTCCTCTGATCCACGTGGCGTTTACCTTCCTTTACCTTCATGTGGTGTCAACATTCTTTTACATATACGCGGCCTTAACCTTCAAGCTTCCTCTACCTCCATGTGGCGTCAACCTTCCTCTACCTTCATGTCACGGCAGCCTTCTTCTCCCTGCACATGGCTTCAACATTCTTCTACCTTCACGTAGCCTCAACCTTCCTCTTCCTTCATGTGGCGTCTAGCTGCTTCTACCGCCACATGACGTCAAACTTCCTTTACCTCCACGTGGCGTCATCTTTCTTCTACCTCCACATGGCGTTAACCTTCCTCTACCTCAACGTGCAGTCAACCTTCCACATCCACGTGGCGTCAACCTTCCTCTACCTCCACGTGGCGTCAACCTTCCTCACCTCCAAGTGGCGTTTACCTCCTTTACCTTCATGTGGCGTCAACATTCTTCTACATTTACGTGGCTTTAACCTTCTACCTTCACGTGGCGTCAAACTTCCTCTAGCTTCATGTCGCGTCAGTCTTCTTCTACCTCCACATGGCTTCAACATTCTTCTACCTCCATATGTCGTCAACATTCCTCTACCTTCATGTGGCGTCAAGCTTCTTCTATCTCACATTGGCGTCAACCTTCCTCTACCCCCACGTTGCGTCATTGTTCCTCTACCTGCACGTGGCGTTAGCCTTACTCAACCTCAACGTGGCGTTAACCTACCTTTACCTCCACGTGGCTTCAACCCTCCTCTACATCTACATGGCGTAAACCTTCTTTTACCATCCATATATCGTCATCCATATATCGTCAACATTCTTCTATATCTTCGTGGCGTTAACCTTATACCTCCACGTGGCGTCAAACTTTCTATAGCTTCATGTCACGTCAACCTTCTTCTCCATGCATATGGTTCCAACCTTCCTCTACCTCCACGTATCGTCGGCTTTCCTCTTCCTTCATGTGGCGTCAAGCTTCTTCTACCGCCACATGACGTCAACCTTCCTCTACCTCCACGTAGCGTCATCTTTCCTCTACATCCACATGGCGTTATCCTTCCTCTACGTCAACGTGCAGTCACCCTTCCACATCCACGTGGCGTCAACCTTCCTCTACCTCCACGTGGCGTCAACCTTCCTCATCTCCATGTGGCGTCTACTTCCTTTACCTTCATGTGGCGTCAACATTCTTTAACATCTACGTGGCATTAACCTTCTAGCTCCACATGGCCTTAAACTTCCTCTAGCTTCACGTCGCGTCAATCTTCTTCTACCTCCTCATGGTTTCAACCTTCTTGACCTCCACGTGTCGTCAACATTCCTCTACCTTCATGTGGCATCAAGCTTCTTCTAACTCCAGGTGGCGTCAACCTTCCTCTACCTCCACGTGGCGTCATTGTTCCTCTACCTCCACATGGCGTTAGCCTTACTCAACCTCAACGTGGCGTCAACCTACCTTTACCTCCACGTGGCTTCAACCTTCCTCTACTTCTGTATGGCGTAAACCTTCCTCTACCATCCATGTATCATCATCCTTTACCTACCTCCACGTGGCGTCAAACTTCATCTATATTCATGTATCGTCCACATTCTTCTACATCTACGTGGCGTCAACCTTCTACCTCAAAGTGGAGCCAACCTTCCTCTACTTTCATGTGCCGTAACCTTCTTCTACCTCCACGTTGCGTGAAACTTCCACCACCTCCACATGGCGTCAACCTTCCTCCACCTACAGAAGACGTCAACCTTCTTCTACCTCCACGTGGCGTCAACCTTTCTCTACCTTTATGTACCGCCAACCTTCTTCTACCTCCATGTGGCGTTAACATTCTTCTCTCTCCACATGGCGTCAGCCTTCCTATAACTCCACGTGGCTTTAACATTCCTGTTCCTCCACATGGCGGCAAACCTTTCTCTACCCCACCTGGCGTCTACCTTCCTTTACCTTCATGTGGCGTCAACATTCTTCTACATATGCGCAGCGTTAACCTTCTACCTCCACGTGGCGTCAGACTTCTAGATTCATGTCGCGTCAACCTTCTTCTCCCTCCACATGGCTTCAGCCATCGTCTACCTCCATGTGGCGTCAACCTTCCTTTTCCTTCGTGTGGCGTCAAGTTTCTTCTACCTCCAATTGGCGTGCACCTTCCTCTACCTCCAAGTGGCGTCATCGTTCCGCTACCTCCACGTGGCGTTAACCTTCCTCTACCTCAACATGGCGTCAACCTACCTTCCCCTTCACGTGGCGTCAACCTTCTTGTACCTCTACATGGCGTAAACCTTCCTTTACTTCCATTTGTCGTCAACCTTCTCATACCTACACGTGGCGTCAACATTCATCTACAGTTGGCGTCCACATTCTTCTACATCTACTTGGGGTCAACCTTCTACCTGAACGTGGAGTCAACCTTCCTCTAACGTCATGTGACGTCAACCTTCTTGTATCTCCACGTGACGTCAAACTTCCTCTACCTCCACGTGGCGTCAACCTTCCTCACCTCCACAAGGCGTCAAACTTCTTCTACCTACAGGTGGCGTCAACCTTCCTCTACCTTCAAGTGCCGTCAGCCTTCTTCTACCTCTATATGGCTTCATCCTTCCTCTGTCTCCATGTGGCGTCAACCTTCCTTTAACTCCAAGTGGCTTTAACATTCCTCTACCTCCATATGGCATCAAGATTCTTCTACCTCCACGTGGCGTCAACCTTCCTCTACCTGAACGTGTCTTCAACTTTACCTCAAGGAAGCGTCAACCTTCCTCTACCTCCACGTTGCGTTAACCTTCCTCTAACTCCACGATGCGTGAACCTTCATCTACCTCCACGTGGCGTCAACCTCCTTCTTCCTCCACGTGACCTTAACCTTCCTTTACCTCCCCATGGCGTCAACCTTCCTCGCCTTCCACGAAGCGTCAACCTTCCTTTACCTCCACGTGGCATCAAACTTCCTCTACCTCCACGTAGCTTGAACTTTCCTCTACCACCACGTAGCGTCAACATTCCTCTACCTCCATGTGGCTATAATATTCCTCTACCTTCATGTGGCGTCAACATTCTTCTACATCTACGTGGCGTTAACCTTATACCTCCACGTGGCGTCAAACTTTCTATAGCTTCATGTCACGTGAACCTTCTTCTCCCTGCACATGGTTTCAACCTTCTTCTACCTCCACGTAGCGTCAACCTTCCTCTTCCTTCATGTGGCGTCAAGCTTCTTCTACCGCCACATGACGTCAACCTTAATCTACCTCCACGTGGCGTCATCTTTCCTCTACCTCCACATGGCGTTAACCTTCCTCTACCTCAACGTGCAGTCAACCTTCCACATCTACGTGGCGTTGACCTTCTACCTCCTCATGGCGTCAAACTTCCTCTAGCTTCACGTCGCGTCAATCTTCTACCTTCGCATGGCTTCAACCTTCTTCTTCCTCCACGCGTCGTCAACATTCCTCTACCTTCATGTGTCGTCAAGCTTCTTCTACCTCCATATGGCGTCAACATTTCTCTACCTCCACGTTGCGTCATTGTTCCTCTAACTGCACGTGGCGTTAGCCTTACTCAACCTCAACGTGGAGTCAGCCTACGTTTACCTCCACGTGGCGTCAAGCTTCCTCTACCTCTACAGGGCGTAAACCTTCTTTTACCATCCATGTATCGTCATCCTTCTCCTACCTCCACGTGGCGTCAACATTCATCTATCTTCATGTATCGTCCACATTCTTCTACATCTACGTGGCGTCAACCTTCTTCTACCTCAAAGTGGAGCCAACCTTCCTCTACCTTCATGTGGCGTCAACCTTCATCTACCTCCACGTAGCGTGAAACTTCCTCCACCTCCATGTGGCGTCAACGGTCCTCCACTTCCACAAGGCGTCAACCTTCTTCTACCTCCACATGGCGTCAACCTTTCTCTACCTTCATGTACCGTACACCTTCTTCTACCTCCACGTGGCGTCAACCTTCCTCTATCTCCACATGGCGTCAACCTTCCTATGACGCCACGTGGCTTTAACATTCCTGTACCACCACATGGCTTCAACCTTCCTCTGATCCACGTGGCGTTTACCTTCCTTTACCTTCACGTGGCGTCAACATTCTTTTACATATACGCGGTCTTAACCTTCAACCTTCCTCTACCTCCATGTGGCGTCAACCTTCCTCTAACTCCAAGTGGCTTTAACATTCCTCTACCTCCATATGGCATCAAGATTCTTCTACCTCTACGTGGCGTTAACCTTCCTCTACCTCAACATGGCGTCAACCTACCTTCCCCTTCATTTGGCGTCAACCTTCCTCTACCTCTACATGGCGTAAACCTTCCTTTACTTCCATTTGTCGTCAACCTTCTCATACCTAAACGCGTCGTCAACCTTCATCCATCTTCATGCGGCGTCCACATTCTTCTACATCTACGCGGCGTCAACCTTCTTCTACCTCCAAGTGACGTCAAACTTCCTCTAACCCCACGTGGCGTCAACCTTCCTCCACCTCCAAAAGGCGTCAAACTTCTACCTACAAGTGGCGTCAACCTTCCTCTACCTTCAAGTGATGTCTGCCTTCTTCTACCCCTACATGGCGTCATCCTTCCTCTATCTCCACGTGGCGTCAACCTTCCTCCAACTCCAAGTGGCTTAAACATTCCTCTTCCTCCATATGGCGTCAAGATTCTTCTACTTCCAGGTGGCGTCAACGTTCCTCTACCTCCAAGTGGCTTCAACTTTCCTCTACCTCCACGTTGCTTTGACCTTCCTCTATCTCCACGGTGCGTGAACCTTCATCTACCTCCAAGTGGCGTCAACATTCTTCTAACTCCACGTGACGTTAACCTTCCTTTACCTCCCCATGGCGTAAACCTTCCTCGCCCTCCACGAGGCGTCAACCTTCCTTTACCTCCCCGTGGTATCAAACTTCCTCTACCTCCACGTAGCGTGAAGTTTCCTCTACCTCCACGTGCCGTCAACATTCCTCTACATCCACGTGGCTTTAACATTCCTCTACCTTCATGTGGCGTCAACATTTTTCAACATCTACGTGGCGTTAACTTTATACCTCCACGTGGCGTCAAACTTCCTCTACCTTCATGTCACGTCAACCTTCTTCTCCCTGCATATGGCTTCAACCTTCTTCTACCTCTACGTACCTTCAACCTTCCTCTTCCTTCATGTGGCGTCAAGCTTCTTCTACCGCCACATGGCGTCAATCTTCCTCTACCTCCACGTGGCGTCATCTTTCCTCTACCTCCACATGGCGTTAACCTTCCTCTACCTCAACGTGCAGTCAACCTTCCACATCCACGTGGCGTCAACCTTCCTCTACCTTCATGTGGCGATAAGATTCTTTTACCTCCACATGATGTCAACCTTCCTCTACCTCCACGTGGTGTCATTGCTCCTCTACCTCCACGTGGCGTTATCCTTCCTCTAACTCAACGTGGCGTCAACCTACCTTTACCTCCACGTGGCGTCAACCTTCTTCTACCTCCACATGGCGTATACATTCTTTTACATCTACGTGGCGTCAACCTTCTTCTACCTCAACGTGGAGCCTACCTTCCTCTACCTTCATGTGGCGTCAATCTTCTACCTCCACGTCGCGTGAAACTTCCTCTACCTCCACATGGCGTCAACCTTCCTCCACCTCCACAAGGCGTCAACATTCTTCTATTTCCACATGGCGTCAACCTTTCTCTACCTTCATGTGCCGTCAACCTTCTTCTCCCTTTACGTGTCGTCAACCTTCCTCTATCTCCACATGGCGTCAGCCTTCCTATAACTCCACGTGACTTTAACATTCCTGTACCTCCACATGGCGTCAACCTTCCTCTACCTTCACGTGGCGTCTACCTTCCTTTACCTTCATGTGGCGTCAACATTCTTCTACAGATACCTCCACGTAGCGTCAAACGTCCTCTAGCTTTATGTTGCGTCAACCTTCTCCCTCCACATGGCTTCAACCTTCTTCAACTTCCACGTGGCATCAACTTTCCTCTTCCTTCATGTGGCGTCAAGCTTCTTGTACCTCCAAATGGGGTCAACCTTCCTCTACCTCCACGTGGCGTCATCGTTCCGCTACCTCCACCTGGCGTTAACCTTCCTCTACCTCAACTTGGCGTCAACCTACCTTTGCCTTCGCTTGGCGTCAACCTTCCTCTATCTCTACCTGGCGTAAACATTCCTTTACCTCCATGTGTCGTCAACCTTCTCATACCTACACGTGGCGTCATCCTTCATCTATCTTCATGTGGCGTCCACATTCTTCTACATCTACGTGGCGTCAACTTTCTTCTACCTCAACGTGGAGTCAACCTTCCTCTAACTTCATGTGGCATCAACCTTCTTCTACCTCCACGTGACGTCAAACTTCCTCTACCTCCACAAGGCGTCAACCTTCTTCTGGCGTCATCCTTCCTCTACATTCACGTGCCGTCAAACTTCTTCTACCTCCACATGGCGTCAACCTTCCTCTATCTCCACGTGGCGTCAACCATCCTCTGACTCCATATGGCATTAACATTCCTCTACCTCCATATGGCGTCAAGGTTCCTCTACCTCCACGTGGCTCAGCCTTCCTCTACCTCCACGTGGCTTCAATTTCCTCTACCTCAACGAAGCGTCAACCTTCCTCTACCTCCATATGGCGTTAACCTTCCTCTAACTCCACGAAGCGTGAACCTTCCTCTTCCTCCACCTGGCGTCAACTTTCTTTTACCTCTACGTGAAGTTAACCTTCATTTACCTCCCCATGGCGTCAACCTTCCTCTACCTCCACGAGGCGTCAACCATCCTTTACATCCACGTGGCATCAACCTTCCTCTACCTCCACGTAGCGTGAAACTTCCTCTACCTCCACGTAGCGTCAACCTTCCTCTACCTCCACGTGGCTTTAACGTTTCTCTACCTGCATGTGGCGTCAACATTCTTCTACATCAAAGTGGCGTTAAATTCTTCTACCTCCACGTGGCATGAGACTTCCTCTAGCTTCATGTCGCGTCAACCTTCTTCTCCCTCCACATGGCTTCAACCTTCTACCTCCACGTTGCGTTAACCTTCCTCTTCCTTCATGTAGGTTCAAACTTCTTCTATCGCCACATGACGTCAACCTTCCTCTACCTCCACGTGGCGTCATCTTTCCACTACCTCCACATGGCGTTAACCTTCCTCTACATCAACGTGTAGTCAACCTTCTACATCCACGTGGCGTCAACCTTCCTCTACCTTCACGTGGCATAAACCTTCTTCTACCTCCAATTGGCGTCTACCTCCTTTACCTTCATGTGGCGTCAACATTCTTCTACATCTACTTGGTGTTAACATTCTACCTCCAATTGGCGTCTACCTCCTTTACCTTCATGTGGCGTCAACATTCTTCTACATCTACTTGGTGTTAACATTCTACCTCCACGTGGCGTCAAACTTCCTCTAGCTTCATGTCGCGTCAATCCTCTTCTACCTCCACATGGCTTCAACCTTCTTCTACCTCCACGTGGCGTCAACCTTCCTCTACCTCCACAAGGCGTTAACCTTCCCCAACCGTAACGTGTCCTCAACCTTCTTCTACCTCCATGTGGCGTCAACCTTCCTCTACCTCCACAACCTTTACCTTCCGCTACCTACACGTCGCGTCTACCTCCCTTTACCTTCATGTGGCGTCAACCTTTTTCTACATCTACGTGGCGTTAACCTTGTACCTACACGTGGTGTCAGCCTTCCTCTACCTTCACGTGGCGTCAAGCTTCTTCTACCTCCACGTAGCGTTAACCTTCCCCTACCTCAACGTGGCGTCAACCTACCTATACCTCCACGTGGCGTCAACCTTCTTCTACCTCTACATGGCGTAAACCTTCCTTTACCTCCATGTATCGTCATCCTTCCCCTACCTCCACGTGGCGTCAACCTTCATCTATCTTCATGTGGCGTCCACATTCTTCTACATCTATGTGGTATCAACCTTCTTCTACCTCAACGCGGAGCCAACCTTCCTCCAACTGCACAAGGCGTCAACCTTCTTCTACCTCCACGTGGCGTCAACCTTTCTCTACCTTCATGTGCCGTCAACCTTCTTCTACCTCCACGTACCGTCAACCTTCCTCTATCTCCACATGGCGTCAACCTTCCTATAACTCACGTGGCTTTAACATTCCTGTACCTCCACATGGCGTCAACCTTCCTCTACCTCCACGTGGCGTCTACCTTCTTTCACCTTCATGTGGCGTCAACATTCTTCTACATACACGTGGCGTTAACCTTCAACCTCCACGTGGCGTCAAACTTCCTCTAGTTTCATGTTGCGTCACCCTTCTTCTCCCTCCACATGGCTTCAACCTTCTTCTATCTCCACGAGGCGTCAACCTTCCTCTTCCTTCATGTGTCGACAAGCTTCTTCTACCTCCACATGGCGTCAACGTTCCTCTACCTCCACGTGGCGTCGTCGTTCCGCTGACTCCACTTGGCGTTAACCTTCCTCTACCTCAACATAGCATCAACCTACCTTCCCCTTCACGTGGTGTCAACCTTCCTCTACCTCTACATGTCGTAAGCCTTCCTTTACTTCCATTTGTCGTCAACCTTCTCATACCTACTCGTGGCGTCAACCTTCATCTATCTCCATGTGGCGTCCACATTCTTCTACATCTAAGCGGCGTCAACCTTCTTCTACCTCAAGGTCGAGTCAACCTTCCTCTAACTTCATGTGGCGTCAACATTCTTTTATCTCCACGTGACGTCAACCTTATTCTACCTCCGCGTGGCGTCAACCTTTCTCTACCTTCAAGTACCGTCAGCCTTCTTCTATCTGTACATGGCGTCATCCTTCCTCTATCTTCACGTGGCGTCAAGCTTCCTCTAACTCCAAGTGGCTTTAACATTCCTCTACCTCCATATGGCGTTAAGTTTATTCTACCTTCACGTTTCGTCAACCTTCCTCTACCTACAAGTGGCTTCAACTTTCCTCTACCTCAACGAAGCGTCAACCTTCCTCTACCTCCACGTTGCGTTGACCTTCCTCTATCTCCACAAAGCGTCAACCTTCCTTTACCTTCATGTGGCGTCAACTTTCCTCTAGCCTCATGTCACGTCAACCTTCTTCTCCCTGCACATGGCTTCAACATTCTTCTACCTTCACGTAGCCTCAACCTTCCTCTTCCTTCATGTGGCGTCTAGCTTCTTCTACTGCCACATGACGTCAACCTTCCTCTACCTCCACGTGGCGTCATCTTTCTTCTACCTCCACATGGTGTTAACCTTCCTCTACCTCAACGTGCAGTCAACCTTCCACATCTACGTGGCGTCAACCTTCCTCTACCTCCACGTGGCGTCAACCTTCCTCACCTCCATGTGGCGTTTACCTCCTTTACCTTCATGTGGCGTCAACATTCTTCTACATTTACGTGGCTTTAACCTTCTACCTCCACGTGGCGTCAAACTTCCTCCAGCTTCATGTCGCGTCAGTCTTCTTCTACCTCCACATGGCTTCAAGATTCTTCTACCTTAATATGTCGTCAACATTCCTCTACCTTCATGTGGCGTCAAGCTTCTTCTATCTCACACTGGCGTCAACCTTCCTCTACCCCCACGTTGCGTCATTGTTCCTCTACCTGCACGTGGCGTTATCCTTACTCAACCTCAACGTGGCGTTAACCTACCTTTACCTCCACGTGGCGCCAACCCTCCTCTACATCTACATGGCGTAAACCTTCCTTTACCATCCATATATCGTCATCCTTCACCTACCTCCACATGGCGTCAACCTCCATCTATCTTCATGTATCGTCCACATTCTTCTACATCTACGTGGCGTCAACCTTCTTCTACCTCAAAGTGGAGCCAACCTTCCTCTACCTTCATGTGGCGTCAACCTTCTTCTACCTCCACGTTGCGTGAAACTTCCTCCACCTCCAAGTGGCGTCAACCTTCCTCCACCTCCACAAGGCGTCAACCTTCTTCTACCTCCACATGGCGTCAACCTTTCTTTACCTTCATGTACCGTCAACCTTCTTCTACCTCCACGTGGCGTCAACCTTCCTCTGTCTCCACATGGCGTCAACCTTCCTATAACTCCACGTGGGTTTAACATTCCTGTACCTCCACATGGCGTCAACCTTCCTCTACCTCCACGTGGCGTCAACCTTCCTTTACCTTCATGTGGCGTCAACATTCTTCTACATGTGCGCGGCGTTAACCTTCTACCTCCACGTGGCGTCAAACTTCCTCTTGGTTCATGTCGTGTCAACCTTCTTCTCCCTCCACATAGCTTCAACCTTCTTCTACCTCCACGTTGCGTCAACCTTCCTCTTCCTTCATGTGGCGTCAGCCTTCCTCTACCTCCACGTGGCGTCATCGTTCCGCTACCTCCACGTGGCGTTAACCTTCCTCTACCTCAACATGGCGTCAACCTACCTTCCCCTTCACGTGGCGTCAACCTTCCTCTACCTCTACATGGCGTAAACCTTCCTTTACTTCCATTTGTCGTCAACCTTCTCATACCTACACGTGGCGTCAACCTTCATCTATATTCATGTGGCGTCCACATTCTTCTACATCTACTTGGCGTCAACTTTCCTCTACCTGAACGTAGAGTCAAATTTCCTCTAACTTCATGTGGCGTCAACCTTCTTTTACCTCCACGTGACGTCAATCTTCCTCTACCTCCACGTGACGTCAACCTTCCTCCACCTTCACAAGGCGTCAACATTTTTCTACCTACACGTGGCGTCAACCTTCCTCTACCTTCAAGTGCCATCAGCCTTCTTCTGCCTCTACATGGCATCATCCTTCCTATATCTCCACGTGGCGTCAACCCTCCTCTAACTCCAGGTGGTTTTAACATTCCTCTACCTCCATATGGCGTCAGTATTCTTCTAACCTTCCGCTACCGCAACGTGGTTTCAACTTTCTTCTACCTCAAGGAAGCGTCAACCTTCCTCTACCTCCACGTTGCGTTAACCTTCATATAACACCACAATGCGTGAACCTTCATCTACCTCCAAGTGGCGTCAACCTTCTTCTACCTCCAAGTGACATTAACCTTCCTTTACCTCCCCATGGCGTCAACCTTCGTCTACATCCACGAGGCGTCAACCTTCCTTTACCTCCACGTGGCATCAAACTTCCTCTACCTCCACGTAGTGTGAACCTTCCTCTACCTCCATATGGCGGCAACATTCCTCTACCTCAACGTGGCTTTAACATTCCTCTATCTTCATGTGGCGTCAACATTCTTCTACATCTACGTGGCGTTAACCTTTTACCTCCACGTAGCGTCAAACTTCCTTTACCTTCATGTCACGTCAACCTTCTTCTCCCTGCACATGGTTTCAACCTTCTTCTACCTCTACGTAGCGTAAACCTTCCTCTTCCTTCATGTGGCGTCAAGCTTCTACCGCCACACGACGTCAACCTTCCTCTACCTCCACGTGGCGTCATCTTACCTCTACCTCCACATGGCGTTAACCTTCCTCTACCTCAACGAGCTGTCACCCTTCCACATCCACTTGGCTTCAACCTTCCTCTACCTCCACGTGGTCTCAACCTTCATCTATCTTCATGTATCGTTCACATTCTTCTACATCTACGTGGCGTCAACCTTCTTCTACCTCAAAGTGGAGCCAACCTTCCTCTACCTTCATGTGGCGTCAATCTTCTTCTACCTCCACGTTGCGTTAGACTTTCTCTACCTCCACGTTGCGTCAACGTTCCTTCATCTCCACAAGTCGTCAACCTTCTTCTACCTCCACACGGCGTCAACCTTCCTCTTCCTTCATGTGGCGTCAAGCTTCTTCTACATCCACATGGCTTCAACCTTCCTCTACCTCCACTTGGCGTCATCGTTCAGCTACCTCCACGTGGCGTTATCCTTCCTCTACCTCAACATGGTGTCAACCTACCTTTACCTTCACGTGGCGTCAGCCTTCCTCTACCTCTACAAGGCGTAAACCTTCCTTTACCTCTATGTGTCGTCATCCTTTACCTATCCCCACGTGGCGTCAACCTTCATCTATCTATATATGGCGTCCACATTCTTCGACATCTACGTGGCGTCAACCTTCTTCTACCTCAACGTGGAGTCACACTTCCTCTAACTTCATGTGGCGTCAACCTTTTCTATTTCCACGTGGCGGGAAACTTCCTCTACCTCCACGTGGCGTCAACCTTCCTCGAATCCACAAGGCGTCAAACTTCTTCTACCTCCACGTGGCGTCAACCTTCCTCTACCTTCATGTGCCGTCAGCCTTCTTCTACCTCCAAATGGCGTTAACCTTCATCTATCTCCACGTGGCGTCAACCTTCCTCTAACTCCAAGTGGCTTTAACATCCCCCTACCTCCAAGTGGCTTTAACATCCCCCTACCTCCAAGTGGCTTTAACATCCCCCTACCTCCATATGGCGTCAAGGTTCCTCTACCTCCATGTGGCGTCAACCTTCCTCTACCTAGACGTGGCTTCAACTTCCCTCTACCTCAACGAAGCGTCAACCTTCCTCTGCCTCCACGTGGTGTTAACCTTCCTCTAACTCAATAAAGCGTGAACCTTCCTCTACCCCCACGTAGCGTCAACCTTTTTCTATCTCCGCGTGACGTTAACCTTTCTTTACCTCCCCATTGTGTCAACCTTCCTCTACCTCCACGAAGCGTCAACCTTCCTTTACCTCCGCATGGTATCAACCTTCCTCTACCTCCACGTAGCGGGAACCTTCCTCTACCTCCACGTGGCGTCAACCTTCCTCTACCTCCATGTGGCGTCTGCCTTCCTTTACCTTCATGTAGCGTCAACATTCTTCTACATCTACGTGGCGTCAAACGTCCTCTAGCTTCATGTCGCGTCAACCTTCTTCTACCTCCACATGGCTTCAACCTTCTTCTACCTCCACGTGGCGTCAACCATCCTCTACCATCATGTGGCTTCAAGCTTCTTCTAATTCCACATGGCATCAACCTTCCTCTACCTCCACGTGGCGTGATCGTTCCTCTACCTCTACAAGCCGTTAACCTTCATCTACCTCCACATGGAGTCAACCTTCCTCTACCTTCGCGTGGCGTCTATCTTCCTTTACCTTCATGTGGCGTCAGCATTTTTCTACATCTATGTGGCTTTAACCTTCTACCTCAACGTGGTGGCAACTTTCCTCTACCTTCATGTAGCGTCATGATTCTTCTACCTCCACATGGCGTCAATCTTCCTCTACCTCCACATGGTGTCAATGTTCCTCTACCTCCACGCGGCGTTTACCTTTCTCTACCTCAACGTGGCGTAAGGCTACCTTTACCTGCACGTGGCGTCAACCTTCCTCTACCTCTACATGGCGTATACCTTCCTTTACTTCCATGTGTCGTCATTCTTCCTCTACCTCAACGTGTCGTCAACCTTCATATATCTTCATGTGGGGTCCACATTCTTCTACATCTACGGGGCGTCAACCTTCTTCTACCTCAACGTGGAGCCAGCCTTCCACTACCTTCATGTGGCGTCAACCTTCTTCTACCTCCACGTGGCATGAAACTTCCTCTACCTCCATGTGGCGTCAACCTTCCTCCACCTCCACAAAGCGTCAACCTTCTACCTCCACATGGCGTCAACCTTCCTCTATCTCCACATGGCGTAAACCTTCCTATAATTCTACGTGGCTTTAACATTCCTCTACCTCCACATGGCGTCAACCTTCCTCTACCTCCACGTGGCGTCTACCATCCTTTACCTTCATGTGGCGTCAGCATTCTTCTACATATACGCGGCCTTAACCTTCTACCTCCACGTGGCGTCTAACTCTCTCTAGCTTCATGTCGCGTCAACCTTCTTCTCCCTCCACATGGCTTCAGCCTTCTTCTACCTCCACGTGGCGTCAACCTTCCTCTTTCTTCATGTGTCGTCAAGCTTCTTCTACCTCCACATGGCGTCAACCTTCCTCTACCTCTACGTGACGTCAAACTTCCTCTACCTCCAGGTGTCGTCAGCCTTCCTCCACCTCCACAAGGCGTCAACCTTCTTCTACCTCCACGTGGCGTCGACCTTCCTTTACCTTGGAGTGCCATCAGCCTTCTTCTACCTCCACTTGGCGTCAACCTTCCTCTGTCTCCACATGGCGTCATCCTTCCTCTAACTCCAAGTCGCTTTAGCATTCATCTACCTCCATATGGCGTCAAGGTTCCTCTACCTCCACGTGGCGTCAACCTTTCTCTACCTCCCCGTGGCTTCAACTTTACTTCAACGAAGCGTCAGCCTTCCTCTACCACCACGTGGCCTTAACCTTCCTCTAACTCCACGAAACGTGAACCTTCCTCTACCTACACGTGGCGTCAACCTTCTTCTACCTCCACGTGACGTTAACCTTCCTTAGCTCCCCATGGCATCAACCTCCACGAGGCGTCAACTTTCCTTTACCTCCATCTGGCATCAACCCTCCTCTACCTCAACGTAGCGTGAACCTTCCTCTACCTCCAAGTGGCGTTAACCTTCATCTACCTCCACGTGGCTTTAACATTCCTCTACCTTCATGCGGCGTCAACATTCTTCTACATCTACGATGACATCTACCTTCCTCTACCTCCACGTGGCGTCAAACGTTCTCTAGCTTCATGTCGCGTCAACCTTCTTCTCCCTCCACATGGCTTCAATCTTCTACCTCCACGTAGCATCAACCTTCCTCTTCCTTTATGTGCCGTCGAGCTTCTTATACCTCCACATGACATCAACTTACCTCTATCTCCACGTGGTGTCATCTTTCTTCTACCTTCACATCGCATTAACCTTCCTCTACCTTAACGTGCAGTCAACCTTTGACATCCACGTGGCGTCAACCTTCCTCTACCTCTACGTCGTGTCAACCTTCCTCTACCTCCATGTGGCGTCTACTTCCTTTACCTTCATGTGGCGTCAACATTCTTCTACAGCTACGTGGCGTTAACCTTCCACCTCCAAGTGGCGTCAAATTTCCTCTACCTTCATGTCTCGTCAACCTTCTTCTACCTCCACATGGCTTCAACCTTCCTCTACCTTCATGTAGCGTCAAGCTTCTACCTCCACATGGCATCAACCTTCCTTTATCTCCACGTGGCGTCATCGTTCCTCTACCTCCACATGGCGTCAACCTTCCTTAACCTTCATGTGGCGTCAACCTTTTTCTACATCAACGTGGTGTTAACCTTCTACTTCCACGTGGAGCCAACCTTCCTCTACCTCCACGTGGTGTCTACCTTCCTTTACCTTCATGTGGCGTCAACCTTTTTCTACATCTGCGTGGCGTTAACCTTCTACCCCCACGTGGCGTCAACCTATCTCTACCTTCATGTGGCGTTAAGCTTCTTCTACCTCCATATGGCGTCAACTTTCCTCTACCTCCAGGTGGCGTCATTGTTCCTCTAACTCCAAGTGCCGTTAACCTTCCTCTAACTCAACGTTTCGTCAACCTACCTTTACCTCCACGTGGCGTCAACCTTCCTCTACCTCTACATGGCGTAAACCTTCCTTTACCTCCATATCTCTTCATCCTTCCCCTACCCACACGTGGCGTCAACCTTCATCTATTTTGTATGTGGCTTCCACATTCTTCTCTGTAAGTGGCGTCAACTTTCTTTACCTCAAACGTGGGCCCAACGTTTTCGACCTTTAATGTTGGCGTCACCTTTTTCTGCCTCCAGTAGCGTTAATTCTATACCTCCACATGGTGTCAACCTTTCTCTTCCTTTATGTGCCGTCAACCTTCTTCTACTCCACTGGCGTAACCTTCTCTATCTCTACATGGCGTCAACCTTCCTATATCTCTCGTGGCTTTAACATTCCTGTACCTACTCATGCGTCATCAAGCTTCCTTTACCTCCACGTTGAGGCAACCTTCCTCTCTCCACTGTCTTCAACCTTCTCTACTCACGAAGCATTCCCTTCCTCTACCTCCACGTGGCGTTCAACCCTTTTGCTACCGCAAAGTGGCGTTAACTTTCTTTGGCCCCCATGGCAGTCAACTTCATCTGCATCCCACCATGCGTCAACCTTTCTTTTTCCACGTGGCATAACCCTTCCTCTACTCCACGTAGCGTGATAACTGCCTCTAACTCCACGTGGCGCCAATTTCTCTACCTCCAAAGGGGTTACCTTGCTTACCTTAATAATGAGGCGTGCACAGTCTTTACATCAAGTGGCGTTAAATTCCTTTTTCCTACACGTCGGCGTCAATACTTCCTCTAGATTCTGTGGCGTCCAACCTTCTATCACTACATGGTTTCAACCTTACTCTACCTCAAATGCGTCAACCTTCCTCATACCTTTATGTGGCGTCTACATCCCTCTACCTTCCTGTGGCTTCAAACTTTTTTATTCATGGGCTTCAACCATCTTCTACCATCCACGTGGCGTCAAACCTTCCTCTCTCCTCGTGCCTCGTCAATCTTCCTTTACTCCACGGGGCGTTAAACGTTCACTATCTCCTCGTGGCGTAAACCTTGTCTATAATCCACGTGGCGTCATACCTTCCTCCAACATATTACCATGGGATCAACCTTATTTTATCTCCATTTGTCATCAACTTCCCTTCTCACATAGTGTCAACGTTGACTTTTACTCCCGTCGGGTCAACCTTCCTCTACCTCTAAGAGGCGTCACCCTTCATCTAATCCCAGTGGGTGTCAAACCTTCCTTTACCGTCACCACCCTTCATCTACATCCCAGTGGTGTCAACCTTCCTTTACCTTCACGTGGCGTCAACCTTCCTCTACTTCCACGTGCCGTCAACCATCCTCTTTCTCCACGTGGCGTCTACCTTCCTCTACGTTAAAGTGGCGGAAGCATTCTTCTACATCTACGTTGCGTTAACTTTTTCTACCTCCACGTGGCTTTAACCTTCCTTTCGCTTCATGTGGCGTCAACCTTCCTCTACCTTCACATGGCGTCAACCTTCCTCTACCTTCATCTATCGCCAACCTTCCTCTACGTTCATGTGGAGTCAACCTTCTTCTAGCTTCATATGGCGTCAACCTTCTTCTACCTACACGTGGCGTCAACCTACCTCTACCGCCACGTGGCGTCAATTTTCCTCTACCTTTATATGACGTAAATCTTCCTTTACCTCCATGTGTCCTCAACCTTCCACTACCTCCATGTGGCGTCACCATCATGTGGCGTCAAGATTCTTCTATTTCCACATGGTGACAACCTTCCTCTACCTCCACATGGCGTCAACGTTCCCCTACGTCCATTTGGCGTTAGCCTTCCTATACCTTCACCTGGCGTCAATCTACCTCTACCTCCACCAGGCGTCAACCTTCCTTTACCTTCACGTGGCATCAACCATCCTCTACTTCCACGTAGCGTGAACCTTCCTCTACCTCCATGTGGCGTCTACTTGTATCTTTACATGGCGTAAATCTTCTTTTACCCCCATGTGTCGTCAACCTTCCACTACCTCAATGTAGCGTCACCAATCATCTACCTACATGTGGCGTCAGCATTCTTCTACCTCTACGTGGCGTCATCCTCCTTCTTCTACCTCCTCGTGGCGTCAAACTTCCTCTAGTTTCATGTGGCGTCAACCTTCTTCTACCTCCAAGTGGAGTCGATCTTCATCTACCTCCACATGGCCTTAACCTTCCTCTACCTCCACATGGCGTCAACCTTCCTCAAGCTTCTAGGCGTCTACCTTCCTTTACCTCCACATGGCGTCAACCTTCCTTTACCTCCAAGTGGCGTCAACCTCCTTCTACCTTTATCATGGCGTCACCCTTCCTTTACCTCCATTTGTCGTCAACCTTCCCCTTTCTTCATGTGGCGTCAACCTTCTTCTACCTCCACGTGGCGTCAACCTTCCTCTAACTCCACGTGGCACCAAACTTCCTCTACCTCCAAATGGCGTCAACCTTACTCTACCTTTACGACATGAGTCGTCGACCTTCCCCTACCTTCATGTGGCATCACCATTCTTCTACCTCTACTTGGCGTCAACCTTCTACATCTACGTGGCGTCAACCTTCCTCTACCTCCACGTGGCGTCAACCTATATCTATATCCACGTGGCGTCAACCTTCCTCTAACTTTACGTGTCTTTAACATTCCTCTACCTCCACATGGCGTCAAAGTTCCTCTACCTACACGTGGCGTCAACCTTCCTCTACGTAGCACCGCGTTGCTTACACTTTCCTCTACCTCAACGAAGCGTCAACCTTCCTCTACCTCCACGTGGCGTTAACCTTCCTCTACCTCCACTAAGCGTCAACCTTCCTCTACCTCCAGGTGGCGTCAACCTTCTTCTGCCTCCACGTGACGTTAACCTTCCTTTACCTCCCCATGGCGTCAACCTTCCTCTACCTCCACCAGGCGTCAACCTTCCTTTACCTTCACGTGGCATCAACCTTCCTCTACTTCCACGTAGCGTGAACCTTCCTCTACCTCCACGTGGCGGTAACCTCCCTCTACCTCTACGTGGCGTCTACCTTCCTTTACCTTCAAGTGGCGTCAACATTCTACTTGGCGTTAACCTTCTACCTCCACATGGCGTCAGACTTCTAGCTTCATGTCGCGTCAACCTTCTCCTGCCTCGAAATGGCTTGAACCTTCTTCTACCTTCACGTGGCGTCAACCTTTCTTAACTTCATGTGGCGTCAAGCTTCTTCTACTTCCACATGGCGTTACCCTTCTACCTCCACGTGGCGTCATCATTCCTCTACCTCCATGTAATGTTAACCTTCCTCTACCTCAACGTGGCGTCAAACTACCTTCACTTTCACGTGGCGTCAACCTTCCTCTACCTCTACATGGCGTAAACCTTCCTTTACCTCCATGTGTCGACATCCTTCCCTTACCTCCACGTGGCGTCAAACTTCATCTATCCTCATGTGGCGTCCACATTCTTCTACATCTATTTGGCGTCAACCTTCTTCTACCTCAACGTGGAGCCAACCGTCCTCTACATTCATGTGGCGTCAACCTTCTTTTACCTCCACGTGGCGTGAAACTTCCTCTACCTCCACGTGGCGTCATCCTTCCTCCACCTCCACAAGGCGTCAACCTTCTTCTACCTCCACGTGGCGTCAACCTTCCTCTGCCTTCATTAGCCGTCAACCTTCTTCTACCTCCACGTGGCGTAAACCTTCCTCTATCTCCACATGCCGTCAACCTTCCTATAACTCCACGTGGCTTTAACATTCCTCTACCTCCACATAGCTTCAAGCTTCCTCTACCTCCACGTGTCGTCTACCTTTCTGTACCTCCACGTGGCTTCACCTTTACTCTACCTCAACGAAGCGTCAACCTTCCTCTACCTCCACGTGGCGTTAACCTTTCTCTACCGCCACGAAGCGTCAATCTTCCTCTACCTCCACGTGGCGTCAATCTTCTTCTACCTCCAAGTGGCGTTAACGTTCCTTTACCTCCCAATGCCGTCAACCTTCTTCTAGCTCCACGAGCCGTCAACCTTCCTTTACCTCCACGTGGCATCAACCTTCTTCTACCTCCACGTAGCGTGAACCTTCTACATCCACGTGGCGTCAACCTTCCTCTACCTCCAAATGGCGTCTACTTTCCTATATTTTCAGGTGGCGTCAACATTCTACTACATCTACGTGGCTTTAACCTTCTACATCCACGTAACGTCAAACTTCCTCAAACTTCATGTCGCGTCAACCTTCTTCTACCTCCACATGGCTTCAACCTTCTTCTACCTCCAACTGACGTCAACGTTCCTCTACCTTCATGTGGCGTCAAGTTCTACCTCCACGCGGCGTCAACCTTCCTCTATATCCTCTCGGAGTCACCCTTCCTCTACCCCCACATGGCGTTAACCTTACTTTACCTCCATTAGTCGTCAACCTTTCCCTACCTACAAGTGACGGTAACATTCTTCTACATCTAAGTGGCGTTTATTTCTTCTACCTCCACGTGGCGTCAACCTTCCTTTCGCTTCATGTGGCGTCAACCTTCCTCTACCTCCACATGGCGTCAACCTTTCTCTACCTTCATGTAGCGTCAACCTTCCTCTACCTTCATGTGGCGTCAACCTCCTTCTACCTTCATGTGGCGTCAACCTCCTTCTACCTTCATATGGCGTCAACATTCTTCTACCTCCACATGGCGTCAACCTTCCTCTACCTCCACGTGGTGTCAACATTCCTCTTCCTCCACGAGGCGTCGACCTTCCACTACCTCCTCGTAGCGTCGACCTTTCGCTAAATCCACGTGGCGTCAATCTTCCTCTACCTTTACATGGCATAACCCTTCCTTTATCTCCATGTGTCGTCAACTTTCCCCTACCTCCACATGGCGTCAACATTTTTATACCTCCACGTCGCGTCAACCCTCCTCTACCTCTACATGGCGTCACCCTTCATCTATATCCCCGTGATGTCTACCTTCCTTTACCTTCACGTGGCGTCAAATTTCCTCTACCTCCACGTGATATCAAACTTCCTCTACCTCCAGGTGGCGTCACCCTTCCTCTACCCCTACTTTGCGTCACCCTTCATCTACATCCCTGTGGTGTCAACCTTTCCCCTACCTCCACTTGGCGTCAACCTTCCTTTACCTCCGAGTGTAGTCAACCTTCCCTACCATCATGTGGCGTCAATATTCTACCTCTACGTGGTGTCACGTAGAGGTAGTCAAGCTTCTTCTCTCTCCACATGGCGTCAACCTTCCTCTACCTCCACAGGCGTCAAAGTTCCTCTACGTCCACGTGGCGTTAGCTTCCTCTACCTTCACCTGGCGTCAACCTACCTCTACCTCCACGTGGCGTCAAGCTTCCTCTACCTTTACATGGCGTAAATCTTCCTTTTCCTCCATGTGTCCTCAACCTTCCGCTACCTCCATGTGGCGTCACCCATCATCTACATTCATGTGGGGTCAACATTCTTCTACCTCCACGTGGCGTCAACCTTCCTCTATCTCCACATGGAGTCAACCTTCCTATAACTCCACGAGCATTTAACATTTCTCTACCTCCATGTGGCGCCAAGCTTCCTCTACCTCCACGTTGCGTCAACCTTCCTCAACCTCCACTTGGCTTCAACCTTCCTCTACCTCGACAAAGCGTCAACCTTCCTCTACCTCTACGTGGCGTCAACCTTCATCTATATTCCCGTGGTGTCTACCTTCCTTTACCTTTACGTGGCGTCAAACTTCCTCTACCTCTACATGATATCAACCTTCCTCTACCTCCAGGTGACGTCACCCTTCCTCTACCTCTACTTTGCGTCACCCTTCATCTACATCCCTGTGGTGTCAACCTACCTCTACCTTCACGTGGCGTCAACCTTTCCCCTACCTCCACGTGGCGTCAACCTTCCTTTACCTCCGTGTGTAGTCAACCTTCCCCTACCATCATTTGGCGTCAATATTCTTATACCTCTACGTGGTGTCAAACTTCCTTTACCTTCATGTGGCGTCAAGCTTCTTCTATCTCCACATGGCGTCCCCTTTCCTCTACCTCCACAGGCGTCAAAGTTCCTCTACGTCCACGTAGCGTTTGCTTCCTTTACCTTCACCTGGAGTCAACCTACCCCTACCTCCACGTGGCGTCAAGCTTCCTCTACCTTTTCACGGCGAGAATCTTCCTTTCCCTCCATGTGTCCTCAACCTTCCACTCCCTCCATGTGCCGTCACCCATCATCTACCTTCATGTGACGTCAACATTCTTCTACCTCCACGTGGCGTCAACCTTCCTCTATCTCCACATGGCGGCAACCTTCCTATGACTCCACGAGCCTTTAACATTCCTCTACCTCCATGTGGCGTCAAGCTTCCTCAACCTCCACGTTGCGTCAACCTTCCTCTAACTCAACTTGGCTTCAACCTTCTTCTACCTCGACAAAGCGTCAACCTTCCCCTACCTCCACTTGGCATAAAACTTCCTCTACCTCCAAGAAGCATCAACCTTCCTCTACCTCCACGTGGCGTCAACCTTCTTCTAGTGCCACGTGGCGTTAACCTTCCTTTGCCTCCCTATGGCGTCAACTTTTCTCTACATCCACCAGGCGTCAACCTTCCTTTACCTCCACGTGGCATCAACCTTCCTCTGCCTCCAGGAAGCGTGAAACTTCCTCTACCTCCACGTGGCGTCAATCTTCCTCTACCTCCAAGTGTCGTCTATCTTCCTCTACCTTGATGAGGAGTCAACATTCTCCTACATCTAAATAGCGTTAAATTCTTCTACCTCCACGTGGCGACAAACTTCCTCTAGCTTCATGTGGCGTCAACCTTCTTCTACCTCCACATAGCTTCAACCTTCCTCTACCGCCATATAGCGTCAACCTTTCTCTACCTTCATGTGGCGTCAACATTCCTCCACCTTCCTGTGGCGTGAACCTTCTTCTACCTTCATGTGGCGTCAACTTTCTCTTACCTCCACGTGGCGTCAACCTCCCTCTACCTCCACGTGGCGTCAACCTTCCTTTACCTCCACGTGGCGTCAACCTCCCTCTACCTCCACGTGGCGTCAACCTTCCTTTACCTCCACGGGGCGTTAACCTTCCACTACCTCCTCGTGGCGTCAAATGTTCTCTAAATCCACGTGGCGTCAGCCTTCCTCCACCTATACATGGCATCAACCTTCTTTTACCTCCATGTGGCGTCATCCTTCCCCTACCTCCACATGGCGTCAACGTTCTTTTACCTCCACGTTGTGTCAACCTTCCTCTACCTCTACGAGGCGTCACCCTTCATCTACATCCCCGTGGTGTCAACCTTCCTTTACCGTCAGGTGGCGTCAACCTTTTCTACCTCCACGTGCCGTCACCCTTCTTCTACCTCCACGTAGCGTGAACCTTCCTCTACCTCCACGTGAAGTCAAACTACTTCTACCTCCACGTGGCATCTACCTTCCTCTACTTTAATGTGGCGTCAACATTCTTCTACATCAACGTGGCGTTAACTTCCTCTACCTCCACGTGGCGTCAACCTTCCTCTCGCTTCATGTGGCGTCAACCTTCCTCTACCTCCACATGGCTTCAACCTCCTCTAACTTCATGTAGCGTCAACCTTCCTCTACCTTCTTGTGGCGTCAGCCTTCATCTACCATCATGTGGCGTCAACCTTCTTCTACCTTCTCGTGGCGTCAACTTTCATCTACCTCCACGTGGTGTCAACATTCCTCTACCTCCACGGGGCGTTGACCTTCCACTACCTCCTCGTGACGCCAACCTTTCTCTAAATCCACGTGGGGTCAATCATCGTCTACCTTTACATGGCATCATCCTTACTTTACCTCCATGTGTCGTCAACCTTCCGCTACCTCCACATGGCGTCAACATTTTTTTACCTCCACGTCGCTTCAACCTTCCTCTACCTCTACTTGGCGTCAACTTTCATCTACATCACCATGGTGTCAACCTTCCTTTACCTTCACGTGGCGTCAACTTTCCTCTACCTCCACGTGACATCAACCTTCCTCTACCTCCACGTGGCGTCAACCTTCCTTTACCTCTACTTTGCGTCACCCTTCATCTACATCACCGTGGTGTCAACCTACCTCTACCTCCATGTGACGTCAACCTTTCCTCTACCTCCACGTGGCGTCAACATTCCTTTACCTCCATGTGTAATCAACCTTCCCCTACCATCATATGGTGTCAACATTCTTCTCCCTCTAGGTGGCGTCAACTTCTTCCACCTCTACGTGGAGTCAAACTTCCTTTACCTTCATGTGGCGTCAAGCTTCTTCAATCTCCACATGGCGTCAACCTTCCTCTACCTCTACGAAGCGTCAACGCTCCTCTACGTCCACGTGGCGTTAGCCTTCCTCTACCTTCACCTGGCGTCAACCAACCTCTACCTCAACGTGGCGTCAAGCTTCCTATACCTTTACATGGCGTAAATCTTCCTTTACCTCCATGTGTCCTTTACCTCCACATGGTGTCAATCTTACTTTAACTCCACAAGGCGTCAACCTTCCTCTACCTCCACGTGCCGTCAACCTTCTTCTACATCCACGTGTCGTTAAGTTTCCTTTACCTTCATATGGCTTCAACCTTCCTCTATCTCCACGTAGCGTCAACTTTTCTCTACCTCCACGTGGTGTCAACCTTCCTCTACCTTCAAGTGGCGTCAATATTCTTCTACCTCCACGTGGCGTCAGCCTTCCTCTACCTTGACATGTCGTCATACTTCAACTACCTTCATGTGGGGTCAAAATTCTTTTCCTGTACGTGGCGTCAATCTATCTACCTTCATGTAGAGCAACTTTCTTCTACCTCCACGTGGCGTCAACCTTGCTCTACCTCCATGTGGTGTCAACCTTCTTCTACCTCCACAAAGCGTCAATCTTCCTCTACATCCACCTGGCGTCAACCTTCCTCTACCTCGTCGAACCGTCAACCTTCCTCTACATCCACCTGGCGTTAACCCTCCTGTACCTCCACAAAGCGTCAACCTTCCTCTTCCTCTACCTCAATGTATCGTCAACCTTCCCCTACCTTCATGTGGCGTCAACCTCCTTCTACCTCTACGTGGTGTCAGCATTCTTTTACCTCTACGTGGCGTAACCCTTCATCTACATCCTCGTGGTGTTAACCTTCCTCTACATCCATGTGGCGTCAACCTTTCTCTATCTCCTCGTGGCGTCAACCTTCTTCTAACTCCACGTGGCTTTAACATTCCTCAACCTCCACTTGGCGTCAAGCTTCCTCTACCTTTATATGACGTCAACCTTCCTTAACCGCCATGTGTCGTCAGCCTTCCTCTACCTCTACGAAACTTCAACCTTCCTCTACAGCCACGTGATGTCAACCTTCTTTCCCCTCCACGTGGCGTCTACTTTCCACTACTTCCACATGGAGTCAACCTTCCTCTACCTCCACGTGACGTTAACATTCCTCTACTTCCAAGTGGTGGCAACCTTTCTCTACATCCACGTTGCGTCAACCTTCCTCTACCTTTACATGGCGTCAACCTTCCTTTACCTCCATGTGTCGTCAACCTTCCCCTACCTCCACGTAGCGTCAACCTTATTCTACCTCGACGAAGCGTCAACCTTCCTCTTCCTTAACGTGGCGTTAACATTCCACTACTTTCACGAAGCGTCAACATTCCTCTACCTCCACGTGGCGTCAACCCTCTACCTCCACGTGGCGTTAACCTTCCTCTACCTTCATATGGCGTCAACATTCCTCTCCCTCCACGAGGTGTCAACCTTCCTTTGCTTCCACGTGGCATCAACCTTCCTCTACCTCCACGTAGCGTGACCCTTCCTCTATTTAGACGTGCCGTCAACCTTCCTCTACATCTTCATGGCGTCTACCTTCGTATACCTTCATGTGGCGTCAACCTTCTCTACCTCCACATGGCTTCAACCTTCCTCTACCTCCACGAGGCGTCAACCTTCCTCAACCTTCACGTGGCGTCAACCTTCCTCTACCTCCACATGGCGTAAACCTTCCTTTACTTACAGGTGTCGTCAACATTCCCCTACCTTAATGAGGCGTCAACATTCTTCTACCTCTTCGTGGCGTCAACCTTCTTCTACCTCCGGATGGCGTCAACCTTCCTCTACCTTCATGTTGCGTCAAGCTTGTTCTACCTCCAAATAGCGTTAACCTTCCTCTACCTCCACGTGGCGTCAACGTTCCTCTACGTGGAGTTAACCTTCCTCTACCTTTACATAGCGTAAACCTTCCTATACATGTGTCGTCAACCTTCTTCTACCTCTTCGTGACGTCAGACTTCCTCTAACTTCATGTTGCGTCAACCTTCTACCTCGACGTGGGGTCAAACTTCCTCTACCTCCATGTGGCGTTAAACTTCTTCTACCTCTACGAAGCGTCAATCTTTACCTCCACGAGGCGCCAACCTTCATCTACCTCCACATGGCGTCAGCCTTCCTCAATCTCCAGGAGGCGTCAACCTTCCTCTACCTTTACATGGCGTCAACTTTCCTTTATCTACATGTTTCGCAAACCTTACTCTACCTCTACGAAACGTCAACATTGCTCTCCCTCCACGTGACGTTAACCTTCCTCTACCTCCACTGAGCGTCATCCTTCCTCTACCTAGATATGGCGTCAACCTTCCTCTAACTCCAAGTGGCTTTAACCTTCCTCTACCTTTACATAGCTTCAAGCTTCCTCTACCTCCCCGGGTCGTCAACCTTCCTCTACCTCCAAGTGCCTTCAACCTTCCTCTACCTCCACGTGGCGTTAACCTTCCTTTACCTCAACGTGGCGTGAACCTTCCTCTACCTCCACGTAGCATCAACCTTCCTCTACCTCCACGTGGCGTCAACCTTCCTCTACCTCCACGTGGCGTCAACCTTCCTCTACCTTTACATGCCGTAAACCTTCCTTTACCTCCATGTGTCGTCAACCTTCTTCTACCTTCTCGTGTCGTCAAACTTCCCCTAGCTTCATGTGGTGTTAACCTTCTTGTACCTCTACGTGGCGTCAATCTTCCTCTACCTCCACGAGGCGTCAACCTTCCTCTACCTCCACTTGATGGTAGCCTTCATCTACCTCCACATGGCGTCAGCCTTCCTCAACCTCCAGGAGGCGTCAACCTTCCTTTACCTCCACGTGGCGTCAACCTTCCTCTACCTCTACGTGGCGTCAACCTTCCTCTACCTTTACCACGTCGTCAACCTTCCTTCACCTCCATGTGTCGTCAACCTTCCCCTACCTCCACCTAGCGTCGCGTCAGCTTTCTTTTACCTCCACGTCGTTTCAACCTTCCTCTACCTTTACGTGGCGTAACCCTTCATCTACATCCCCGTGGTGTCAACCTTCCTCTACCTTCACGTGGCGTCAACCTTTCTCTACCTCCACGTGGCGCCAACCTTCCTCTATCTCCACGTGGCGTCAGCCTTCCTCTAAATCCAAGTGGCTTTAACCTTCCTCTACCTCCACGTGGCTTCAACCTTCCTCTACATCCACGGAGCGTCAACCTCTACGTGTCGTTAACCTTACTTTCCCTCAACGTGGCGTGAACCTTCCTCTACCTCCAAGTAGCATCAACTTTCCTCTACCTCCACGCGGCGTCAACCTTCCTCTACCTTCATGTGGCGTCAACCTTCTGTCTCCGCCTGCCGTCAACCTTCCTTACCTTCACGTGGCGTCAGCCTTCCTCTACCTTCATGTGGCGTCAACCTTCTTCTACCTCCAAGTGGCGTCAACCTTCCTCTACCTCCACTTGGCAGTAAACTTCCTCTACCTCCACGTGGCGTCAACCTCTCTCTACACCCACGTGCCGTCAACCTTCCTCTACCCTTATGGCGTCAACCTATCTTTACCCCCATGTGTCGTCATTCTTCCCCTACCTCCACGTGGCGTTAACTTCTACCTCCACGTCGCGTCAACTTTACCTCTACGTGGCTTTACCCTTCATGTACATCCCGGTTCTGTCAGCCTTCCTCTACTTTCACGTGGCGTCAGCCTTTCTCTACCTCCACGTGGCATCAGCCTTCCTCTATCTCCACGTGGCGTCAACCCTCTTTCAACTCCACATGGCCTTACCCTTTCTATACCTCCAATTGGCGTCAAGCTTCCTCTACCTCCACGTGGCGTCAACCTTTCTCTATTTTCACGTGGCGTTAACTTTTCCTCCACATCTACGTGGCGTCACCCTTCCTCTACCTCCACGTGACTTCAACATTTTTCTACCTTCTTCTACATCCACGTGGCCTCAGCTTCCTGTACCTACATGTAGCGTCGACCTTCCTCTACCTCCAAGTGGCGTTAACCTTCCTCTACCTTCACGTGGCGTTAACCTTCCTCTACCTTCACGTGGCGTCAACCTTCTTCTACCTCCACGTGGCGTCAACCTTCCTCTACTTTTACATGTCGTTACCTTCCTTTACCTCCACGAGGCGTCAACCTTCCTCTACCTTCGTGTGGCGTCATCCTTCTACCTCCACGTGGCGTCAGCCCTCCTCTACCTCCACGTGGCGTTAACTTTCCTCTCCCTCCACGAAGCGTTATCCTTCCTCTACCTCCACGTGGCTTTAACCTTCCTCTGCCTTCACGTGGCGTCAACCTTCTTCTACCTCCACGTGGCGTTAACCTTCCTCTACCTCAACATGTCGTCAACCTTCCTCTACCTCCACGTGGCGTGAACCTTCCTTTATCTCCACATGGTTTCAACCTTCCTCTACCTCCACGAGGAGTCAACCTTCTTTTACCTCCATGTGGCGTCAACCTTCCTCTACCTCCACGAAGCGTCAACCTTCGTCTACCTCCACGTAGCGTCAACGTTCCCTTATCTCCACGAAACGTCTCCCTTCACGTGACTTTAACTTTACCTCCACGAAGCGTTAACCTTCCTCTACCTCTATGTGATGTTAACCTTCCTCTACCTTCAAGTGGCTTCAACCTTCTTCTACCTCCACGAAGCGTTAACCTTCCTCTACCTCTATGTGCTGTTAACCTTCCTCTACCTTCAAGTGGCTTCAACCTTCTTCTACCTCACGTGGCGTTAACCTTCCTCTACCTCCAAATGGCTTCAACCTTCCTCTACCTCCACGCGGCGTCAACCTTCTTCTACCTCCACATGGCGTCAACCTTCCTCTACCTCCCCGTGGCGTGAACCTTCCTTTATCTCCACATGGTTTCAAACTTCCTCTACCTCCACGAGGAGTCAACCTTCTTTTACTTCCAAGTGGCATCAACCTTCCTCTACCTCCACGTTGCGTTAACCTTCCTCTACCTCCACGTAGCGTCAACGTTCCCTTATCTCCACGAAACGTCAACCTTCCTCTACCTCAACTTGGCGTTAACCTTCATGTACCTCCATGAAGCATCAAACTTCATCTGCCTCCACGTGGCGTCAACCTTCTTCTACCTCCACGTGGCGTCATCCTTCCTCTGCCTCCATTTGGCGTCAACTTTCTTTTACCTCCACGAAGCGTCAATCTTCGTCCACCTCGACCTGACGTCAACCTTCCTCTACCTTTACGAAGCGTCAACCTTGCTCTACCTCCACGAAGAGTTAGCCTTCCTCTACCTCCAAGAAGCGTCAACCTTCTTCTTCCTCCACTTGGCGTGAACCTTCCTTTACTTCCACATGGCAACAACCTACCTCGACTTCCACGTGGCGTCAACCTTCTTCTACCTTCACGTGGCGTTAACCTTCCTCTACCGCCATATGGCTTCAACCTTCCTCTACCTCCACGAGGTGTCAATCTTCCTTTACATCCACGTGGCGTCAACCTCCCTCTACCTCCACGTAGCGTCAACCTTTCTCTATCTCCACGTGGTGTCAACCTTCCTCTACCTTCATGTGGCGTCAACATTCTTCTACCTCCACGTGGCGTCAGCCTTCCTCTACCTTGACATGTCGTCATACTTCCCCTACCTTCATGTGGAGTCAGAATTCTTTTCCTCTATGTGGCGTCAATCTATCTACCTTCATGTGGAGTCAACCTTCTACTTCCACGTGGTGTCAACCTTGATCTACCTCCATGTGGTGTCAACCTTCTACCTCCACAAAGCGTCAATCTTCCTCTACATCCACCTGGCGTCAACCTTCCTCTACCTCGTCGAAGCGTCAACCTTCCTCTACATCCACCTGGCGTTAACCCTCCTCTACCTCCACAAAGCGTCAACCTTCCTCTTCCTCTACCTCAATGTATCGTCAACCTTCCCCTAACGTCATGTGGCGTCAACCTCCTTCTACCTCTACGTGGTGTCAGCATTATTGTACCTCTACGTGGCGTAACCCTTCATCTAAATCCCCGTGGAGTTAACCTTCCTCTACATCCACGTGGCGTCAACCTTTCTCTATCTCCACGTGGAGTCAACCTTCCCCTAACTCCACGTGGCTTTAACATTCCGCTACCTCCACTTGGCGTCAGGCTTCCTCCACCTTTATATGACGTCAACCTTCCTTTACCACCATGTGTCGTCAGCCTTCCTCTACCTCTACGAAACTTCAACCTTCCTCTACATCCACGTGATGTCAACCTTCTTTCCCCTCCACGTGGCGTCGACTTTCCACTACTTCTACATGGCGTCAACCTTCCTCTACCTCCACGTGCCGTCAAGCTTTCTCTACCTCCACGAGGCGTCAACATTCCTCTACCTTTGTGTGCCGTTACTTTCTTCTACCTCCACGTGGCGTCAACCTTCCTCTACCTTCACGTGGCGTTAACTTTCCTCTACCACCACGAAGCGTTAACATTCCTCTACCTCCAAGTGGCGTTAACCTTCTTCTACCTTCACGTGGCGTCAACCTTCTCTACCTCCAAGTGGCGTCAACCTTCCTCTCCCTCCACGTGACTTTAACTTTCCTCTACCTCCACGAAGCGTTAACCTTCCTCTACCTCTATGTGCTGCTAACCTTCCTCTACCTTCAAGTGGCTTCAACCTTCTTCTACCTCCACGTGGCGTTAACCATCCTCTACCTCCACATGGCTTCAACCTTCCTCTACCTCCACGTGGCGTCAGCCTTCCTCTACCTTTACATGTCATTACCTTCCTTTACCTCCACGAGGCGTCAACCTTCCTCTACCTTCGTGTGGCGTCAACCTTCTTCTACCTCCACGTGGCGTCAACCCTCCTCTACCTCCACGTGGCGTTAACTTTACCTCCACGAAGCGTGAACCTTCCTTTATCTCCACATGGTTTCAAACTTCCTCTACCTCCACGAGGAGTCAACCTTCTTTTACTTCCAAGTGGCATCAACTTTCCTCTACCTCCACGTTGCGTTAACCTTCCTCTACCTCAACGAAGCGTCAACCTTCCTCTACCTCCACGTAGCGTCAACGTTCCCTTATCTCCACGAAACGTCAACCTTCCCCTACCTCAACTTGGCGTTAACCTTCATGTACCTCCATGAAGCGTCAACCTTCATCTACCTCCACATGGCGTCAACCTTCTTCTACCTCCACGTGGCGTCAGCCTTCCTCTACCTCCATTTGGCGTCAACTTTCTTTTACCTCCACGAAGCGTCAATCTTCGTCCACCTCGACCTGGCGTCAACCTCTAGGAAGCGTTAGCCTTCCTCTACCTCCAAAAAGCGTCAGCCTTCCTCTACCTCCATGTGGCGTCAACTTTCTTCTTCCTCCACTTGGCGTGAACCTTCCTTTACCTCCACATGGCAACAACCTACCTCTACTTCCACGTGGCGTCAACCTCCTTCTACCTCCACGTGGCGTTAACCTTCCTCTACCGCCATATGGCTTCAACCTTCCTCTACCTCCACGAGGTGTCAACCTTCCTTTACCTCCACGTGGCGTCAACCTTCCTCTACCTCCACGTAGCGTCAACCTTTCTCTACCTCCACGTGGTCTCAACCTTCCTCTACCTTCATGTGGCGTCAACATTCTTCTACCTCCACGTGGCGTCAGCCTTCCTCTACCTTGACGTGTCGTCATACTTCCCCTACCTTCATATGGAGTCAGAATTCTTTTCCTCTACGTGGCGTCAATCTATCTACCTTCATGTGGAGTCAACCTTCTTCTACTTCAACGTGACGTCAACCTTGATCTACCTCCATGTGGTGTCAACCTTCTTCGACCTCCACAAAGCGTCAATCTTCCTCTACATCCACCTGGCGTCAACCTTCCTCTACCTCGTCGAAGCGTCAACCTTCCTCTACATCCACCTGGCGTTAACCCTCCTCTACCTTCACAAAGCGTCAACCTTCCTCTTCCTCTACCTCAATGTATAGTCAACCTTCCCCTATCGTCATGTGGCGTCAACCTCCTTCTACCTCTACGTGGTGTCAGCATTATTGTACCTCTACGTGGCGTAACCCTTCATCTACATCCCCGTGGAGTTAACCTTTCTCTACATCCACGTGGCTTCAACCTTCCTCTAACTCCACGTGGCTTTAACATTCCTCTACCTCCACTTGGCGTCAGGCTTCCTACACCTTCATATGACGTCAACCTTCCTTTACCACCAAGTGTCGTCAGCCTTCCTCTACCTATACGAAGCTTCAACCTTCCTCTACATCCACGTGATGTCAACCTTCTTTCCCCTCCACGTGCCGTCAAGCTCCCTTTACCTCCACGAGGCGTCAACATTCCTCTACCTTCGTGTGGTGTTACTTTCTTCTACCTCCACGTGGCGTCAACCTTCCTCTACCTTCACGTGGCGTTAACTTTCCTCTACCACCACGAAGCGTTAACATTCCTCTACCTCCAAGTGGCGTTAACCTTCCTCTACCTTCACGTGGCGTCAACCTTCTTCTACCTCCACGTGGCGTCAACCTTCCTCTCCCTCCACGTGACTTTAACTTTCCTCTACCTCGACGAAGCGTTAACCTTCCTCTACCTCTATGTGCTGTTAACCTTCCTCTACCTTCAAGTGGCTTTAACCTTCTTCTACCTCCACGTGGCGTTAACCTTCCTCTACCTTTACATGTCGTTACCTTCCTTTACCTCCACGAGGCGTCAACCTTCCTCTACCTTCGTGTGGCGTCAACCCTCTACCTCCATGTGGCGTCAACCCTCCTCTACCTCCACGTGGCGTTAACTTCCCTCTACCTCCACGAAGCGTTATCCTTCCTCTACCTCTACGTGGCTTTAACCTTCCTCTACCTTCACGTGGCGTCAACCTTTCTCTATCTCCACATACCTCCCTCTACCTCCACGTGGCGTGAGCCTTCCTTTATCTCCACATGGTTTCAAACTTCCTCTACCTCCACGAGGAGTCAACCTTCTTTTACTTCCAAGTGGCGTCTACCTTCCTCTACCTCCACGAGGAGTCAACCTTCTTTTACTTCCAAGTGGCGTCTACCTTCCTCTACCTCCACGTTGCGTCAACCTTCCTCTACCTCCACGAAGCGTCAACCTTCCTCTACCTCCACGTAGCGTCAACGTTCCCTTATCTCCACGAAACGTCAACCTTCCTCTACATCCACTTGGCGTTAACCTTCATGTACCTCCACGAAGCGTCAACCTTCATCTACCTCCACGTGGCGTCAACCTTCTTCTACCTCCACGTGGCGTCAGCCTTCCTCTGCCTCCATTTGGCGTCAACTTTCTTTTACCTCCACGAAGCGTCAATCTTTGTCCACCTCGACCTGCCGTCAACCTTCCTCTACCTCTACGAAACGTCAACCTTGCTCTACCTCCACGTAGCGTTAGCCTTTCTCTACCTCCAAAAAGCGTCAGCCTTCCTCTACCTCCATGTGGCGTCAACCTCCTTCTTCCTCCACGTGGTGTGAACCTTCCTTTACCTCCATATGGCAACAACCTACCTCGACTTCCACGTGGCGTCAACCTTCTTCTACCTCCACGTGGCGTTAACCTTCCTCTACCGCCATATGGCTTCAACCTTCCTCTACCTCCACGAGGTGTCAACCTTCCTTTACCTCCACGTGGCGTCAACCTTTCTCTACCTCCACGTAGCGTCAACCTTTCTCTACCTCCACGTGGTGTCAACCTTCCTCTACCTTCATGTGGCGTTAACATTCTTCTACCTCCACGTGGCGTCAGCCTTCCTCTACCTTGACATGTCGTCATACTTCCCCTACCTCCACGTGGCGTCAGCCTTCCTCTACCTTGACATGTCGTCATACTTCCCCTACGTTCATGTGGAGTCAGAATTCTTTTCCTCTACGTGGCATCAATCTATCTACCTTCATGTGGAGTCAGCTTTCTTCTACTTTCACGTGGCGTCAACCTTGATCTACCTCCATGTGGTGTCAACCTTCTTCTACCTCCACAAAGTGTCAATCTTTGTCTACATCCACCTGGCGTCAACCTTCCTCTACCTCGTCGAAGCGTCAACCTTCCTCTACATCCACCTGGCGTTAACCCTCCTCTACCTTCACAAAGCGTCAACCTTCCTCTTCCTCTACCTCAATGTATCGTCAACCTTCCCCTACCGTCATGTGGCGTCAACCTCCTACTACCTCTATGTGGTGTCAGCATTATTGTACCTCTACGTGGCGTAACCCTTCATCTACATCCCCGTGGAGTTAACCTTCCTCTACATCCACGTGGCGTCAACCTTTCTCTATCTCCACGTGGAGTCAACCTTCCTCTAACTCCACGTGGCTTTAACATTCCTCTACCTCCACTTAGCGTCAGGCTTCCTCCACCTTTATATGACATCAACCTTCCTTTACCACCACGTGTCGTCAGCCTTCCTCTACCTCTACGAAGCTTCAACCTTCCTCTACATCCACGTGATGTCAACCTTCTTTCCCCTCCACGTGGCGTCTACTTTCCACTACTTCTACATGGCGTCAACCTTCCTCTACCTCCACGTGGCGTCAAGCTTCCACAACCTCCACGAGGCGTCAACATTACATTCGTGTGGCGTTACTTTCTTCTACCTCCACGTGGCGTCAACCTTCCGCTACCTTCACGTGGCGTTAACTTTCCTCTACCTCCACATGGCTTCAACCTTCCTCTACCTCCACGTGGCGTCAACCTTCCTCTACTTTTACATGTCGTTACCTTCCTTTACCTCCACGAGGCGTCAACCTTCCTCTACCTTCGTGTGGCGTTAGCCTTCTTCTACCTCCATGTGGCGTCAACCCTTCACTACCTCCACGTGGCGTTAACTTTCCTCTACCTCCACGTGGCGTTAACCTTCCTCTATCTCCACATAGCGTCAACCTTCCTCTACCTCCACGTGGCGTGAACCTTCCTTTATCTCCACATGGTGTCGACCTTCCTCTACCTCCACGGAGTCAACCTTCTTTTACCTCCATGTGGCGTCAACCTTCCTCTACCTCCACGTTGCGTCAACCTTCCTCTACCTCCACGAAGCGTCAGCCTTCCTCTACCTCCACGTAGCGTCAACGTTCCCTTATCTCCAGGAAACGTCAACCTTCCTCTACCTCCACTTGGCGTTAACCTTCATGTACCTCCACGAAGCGTCATCCTTTCTCTACCTCCACGTGGCGTCAACCTTCTTCTACCTCCACATGGCTTTAACCTTCCTCTACCTCTACGTGGCGTTAACCTTCCCTTATCTCCACATGGTTCAAACCTCCTCTACCTACACGAGGAATCAACCTTCTTTTACTTCCAAGTGGCGTCAACCTTCCTCTACCTCCACATTGTGGTAACCTTCCTCTACCTCCACGAAGCGTCAACCTTCCTCTACCTCCACGTAGCGTCAACGTTCCCTTATCTCCACGAAACGTCAACCTTCCTCTACCTCCACTTGGAGTTAACCTTCATGTACCTCCAAGAAGCGTCAACCTTCATCTACCTCCACGTGGCGTCAACCTTCTAACTCCACGTGGTGTCAACCTTCCTCTGCTTCCATTTGGCGTCAACTTTCTTTTACCTCCACGAAGCGTCAATCTTCGTCCACCTCGACCTGGCGTCAACCTTCCTCTACCTCTACGAAGCGTCAACCTTGCTCTACCTCAACGTTGCGTTAACCTTCCTCTACCTCCACGAAGTATCAACCTTCCTCTACCTCCACGTAGCGTCAACGTTCCCTTATATCCACGAAATGTCAACCTTCCTCTACCTCCACTTGGAGTTAACCTTCATGTACCTCCAAGAAGCGTCAACCTTCCTCTGCCTCCACGTGGCGTCAACCTTCTTCTACCTCCACGTGGCGTCAGCCTTCCTCTGCCTCCATTTGGCGTCAACTTTCTTTTACCTCCACGAAGCGTCAATCCTCGTCCACCTCGACCCGGCGTCAACCTTCCTCTACCTCTACGAAGCGTCAACTTTGCTCTACCTCCACGTAGCGTTAGCCTTCCTCTACCTCCAAGAAGCGTTAGCCTTCCTCTACCTCCATGTGGCGTCAACCTTCTTCCTCCACTTGGCGTGAACCTTCCTTTACCTCCACATGGCAACAACCTACCTCTCCTTCCACGTGGCGTCAACCTTCTTCTACCTCCACGTGGCGTTAACCTTCCTCTACCGCCATATGACTTCAACCTTCCTCTACCTCCACGAGGTGTCAACCTTCCTTTAGCTCCACGTGGCGTCAACCTTCCTCTACCTCCACGTAGCGTCAACCTTACTCTACCTCCACGTGGTGTCAACCTTCCTCTACCTTCATGTGGCGTCAACATTCTTCTACCTCCACGTGGCGTCAGCCTTCCTCTACCTTGACATGTCATACTTCCCCTACCTTCATGTAGAGTCAGAATTCTTTTCCTCTACGTGGCGTCAATCTATATACCTTTATGTGGAGTCAACCTTCTTCTACTTCCACGTGGCGTCAACCTTGATCTACCTCCATGTGGTGTCAACTTTCACAAAGCGTCAATCTTCCTCTACATCCACCTGGCATCAACCTTCCTCTACCTCGTCGAAGCGTCAACCTTCCTCTACATCCACGTGGCGGTAACCCTCCTCTACCTCCACAAAGCGTCAACCTTCCTCCTCCTCTACCTCAATGTATCGTCAACCTTCCCCTACCTTCATGTGGCGTCAACCTCCTTCTACCTCTACGTGGTGTCAGCATGTCCTCAACCTCCAGGAGGCGTCAACCTTCCTTTACCTCCACGTGGCGTCAACCTTCCTCTACCTCTACGTGGCGTCAACCTTCCTTTACCTCCATTTGCCGTCGACCTACCCCTTCCTTCATGTGGCGTAAACATTCTTCTACCTCTTCGTTGCGTCAACCTTCTTCTACCTCCACGTGGCGCCAACCTTCTTCTACCTCCACAAGGCGTCAACCTTCCTTTACCTCCACGTGGCGTCAACCTTCCTCTACCTCTACGTGGCGTCAACCTTCCTCTACCTTTACCACGTCGTCAACCTTCCTTTACCTCCATTTGTCGTCGACCTACCCCTTCCTTCATGTGGCGTAAACATTCTTCTACCTCTTCGTTGCGTCAACCTTCTTCTACCTCCACGTGGCGCCAACCTTCTTCTACCTCCACAAGGCGTCAACCTACCTCTACCTAAACGTGGTGTCAACCTTCCTTTACCTCCACATGGCGTCAACCTTACTCTACATTTAAGACATGAGTCGTCAACCTTCCAATAACTTCATGTGGCGTCAACATTCTTCTACCTGTATGTGGTGTCAACCTTCTACCTCCACATGGCGTCAGCGTCCTCTACCTTCATGTAGCGTCGAGCCATCCTTTATATCCACATGGCGTCAACCTTCCTCTACTTCCACGTGGCGTCAACCTTCTTCTACCTCCACTTGGCGTAAACCTTCCTCTACCACCACACAGCAACCTTCCTCTACCTCTACGACGTCAACCTTCCTTTACCTCCAACTGACGTCATCCTTCCTCTACGTTCACGTGGCGTCAGCCTTCCTCTACCTCCACGTGGAGTCAACCTTCCTCTACCTCCACGTGGCCTCAACCTTTCTCTACCTTCATATGGGGTCAACATTCTTTTACCTCCACGTAGCGTCAACCTTCCTCTACCTTCATGTAGCGTCAACCTTCTTCTACCTCCACGTGGCGTCAACCTTCCTCTACCTAAACTTGGCGTCAACCTTCCTTTACCTTCACGCGGCTGTAAACTTCCTCTACCTCCACGTGACGTCAACCTTTCACTACATCCACGTGGCGTCAACCTTTCACTACATCCACGTGGCGTCAACCTTTCACTACATCCACGTGGCGTCAACCTTTCACTACATCCACGTGGCGTCAACCTTTCACTACATCCACGTGGCGTCAACCTTTCACTACATCCACGTGGCGTCAACCTTTCACTACATCCACGTGGCGTCAACCTTCCTCTACCTTTACATGGCGTCAACATTTCTTTACCTCCTTGTGTCGTCAACCTTCCCCTAACCACGTCGCGTTAACTTTCTTCTAACTCCACGTCGCGTCAACCTTTAACCTTCATCTACATCCCCGTTCTGTCAACCTTCTTCTACTTTCACGTGGCGTCAACCTTCCTCTAACTGCACATGGCCTTAACCTTCCTCTACATCCGCTTGCCGTCAAGCTTCCTCTACATCTACGTGGCGTCAACCTTCCTCTACCTCCACGTGGTGTCAACATTCTTCTATCTCTATGTGGCTTCAACCTTCTTCTATCTCCAAGTGGCCTCAGCTTCCTCTACCTTCCTCTACCTTCATGTAGCGTCGATCTTCTTCTACCTCCACGTGGCGTCAACCTTCCTCAATTTCCACGTGCCGTTAACTTTTTCTCCGTGGCGTCAACCTTCCTCTACCCCCACGTGGCGTCAACCTTCCTCTAACTTTATATGGCGTCATCCTTCCTTTACCTACATGTGTCGCAAACCTTACTCTACCTCTACGAAGCGTCAACATTGCTCTACCTACATGTAGAGTTAACCTCCCTCTACCTCCACTAAGCGTCAGCCTTCCTCTACCTAGAAATGGTGGCGTCAACGTTACATAGCTTCAAGCTCCTCTACCTCCCCGGGTCGTCAACCTTCCTCTACATCCAAGTGGCTTCAACCTTCCTCTGCCTCGACGAAGCGTCAATCTTCCTCTACCTCCACGTGGCGTTAACCTTCCATTACCTCAACGTGGCGTGAACCCTCATCTACCTCCACGTGGAGTCAACCTTCTTCTACCTCCACGTGGAGTCAACCTTCCTCTACCTCCACGTGGCGTCAACCTTCCTCTACCTTTATATGCCGTAAACCTTCCTTTACCTCCATGTGTCGTCAACCTTCTTCTACCTCCTCGTGTCGTCAAACTTCCTCTAGCTTCATGTGGTGTTAACCTTCTTGTACCTCCAAGTGGCGTCTAACTTCCTCTACCTCCACGTGTTCAACCTTCCTCTCCCTCCCCGTGTTGTTAACCTTCCTCTACCTACACGAGGCGTCAAGCATTAGCCATCCCCTATCTACACATGGCTTCAACCTACCTATACCTCCACGAGGGGTCAACCTTCCTCTACCTCCACGTAGCGTCCACCGTCCTCTAACTTTACATGTCGTCAATCTTCCTTTACCTCCATGTGTAGTCAACTTCCTCTACCTTCATGTGGCGTCAGCCTTCTTCTACCTCCACGTGGCGTCAACCTTCCTATATCTCCACGTGGCGTTAACTTTCATCTACCTCCAAGAAGCGTCAACCTTCCTCTATCTCCACGTGTCATTAGCCTTCTTCTACCTCCTTCTCAACCTCCACGTGGCGTCAACCTTCCTCTACCTCCACATGGCGTAAACCCTCCTTTACCTACAGGTGTTGTCAACATTCCCCTACCTTCATGTGGCGTCAACATTCATCTACCTTTCGTGGCGTCAACCTTCTACCTCCGGATGGCGTCAACCTTCCTCTACCTTCATGTCGCGTTAAGCGTTAACTTTCTTCTACCTCCACGTGGCGTCAACGTTCCTCTACGTGGCGTTAACCTTCCTCTACCTTTACATGGCGTAAACCTTACTATACTTGTTGCGTCAACCTTCATCTTTCTCGACGTGGGGTCAAACTTCCTCTACCTCCATGTGGCGTTAAACGAAGCGTCAACCTTCCTCTACCTCCACGAGGCGCCAACCTTCATTTGGTGTTAACCTTCCTCTACCTCCACATGGCGTCAGCCTTCCTCAATCTCCAGGAGGCGTCAACCTTCCTTTACCTCCACGTGGCGTCAACCTTTCTCTACCTCAACGTGGCGTCAACCTTCCTCTAATATTATCATGTCGTCAACCTTCCTTTACCTCCATTTACCTTCATTTGGTGTTAACCTTCCTCTACCTCCACATGGCGTCAGCCTTCCTCAATCTCCAGGAGGCGTCAACCTTCCCCTACCTTCATGTGGCGTAAACATTCTTCTACCTCTACGTGGCGTCAACTTTCTTCTACCTCCAGATGGCGTCAGCCTTCCTCTACCTCCACGTGGCGTCACCCATCCTCTACCTTTACATGACGTCAACCTTCCTCTACCTCGAAGAAGTGTCAACCTTCCTCTACCTCCACGAGGCGTTAACCTTCCTTTTCCTCCACGTGGCGTCAGCCTTCACCTACCTCCACTTGGCCTTAACCTTCCTCCACCTTCATATGGGGTCAACATTCTTTTACCTCTACGCAGCTTCGTAAACCTTACTCTACCTCTAAGAAGCGTCAACCTTCCTTTACCTCCAGGTGCCATCAACCTTCCTCTATCTCCACGTAGCGTCAACCTTCCTCTAAATCCACGTGGCTTTAACCTTCCTCTACCTCCACTTTGCTTCAACCTTCCTCTACCTCGACGAAGTGTCAACCTTCCTCTACCTCCACGTGGCGTTAACCTTCCTTTTCCTCGATGTGGCGTGAGCCTTCATCTACCTCCACGTGGCGTCAGCCTTCATCTACCTCCACTTGGCCTCAACCTTCCTCTACCTTCATATGGGGTCAACATTCTTTTACCTCTACGTAGCGTCAACCTTCCTCTACCTTCATGTGGCGTCAACCTTCCCCTACCTCCACGTGGCGTCAGCCTTCATCTACCTCCACCTGACGTCAACCTTCCTTTAGTTCCACGTGGCCTCAACCTTCCTCTACCTTCATATGGGGTCAACATTCTTTTACCTCCACGTAGCGTCAACCTTCCTCTACCTTCATGTGGTGTCATCCTTCTTCTACCTCCACGTGGCATCAACCTTCCTCTACCTAAACTTGGCGTCAACCTTCTTCTACCTCCACCATGGCGGTAAACTTCCTCTACCTCCCCCCGTCAACCTTCCCCTACCTTTACATGGCGTCAACATTTCTTTACCTCCATGTGTCGTCGCGTTAACTTTCTTCTAAGTCCACGTCGCGTCAACCTTCCTCTACCTCTACGTGGCTTCACCCTTCATCTACAGCCCCGTTCTGTCAACCTTCCTCTACTTTCATGTGGCATCAACCTTCCTCTATCTCCACGCGACGTCAACCTTCTAATTCCACATGGCCTTAACCTTCCTCTACCTCCACTTGACGTCAAGCTTCCTCTACCTCTACGTGGCGTCAACCTTTCTCTATTTTCACGTAGCGGTAACTTTTCCTCTACCTCTACGTGCGTGATATGAAAATGAAGAATCTTTAAGATTATCAATTACTGCTAAAGAGAAAGAAAAAGACGTAGGGAATTCTTTAGGGATAGAATATACTTTCTATATATATATTTCAACACTATTAAGCGATATAAAAATGGTTAATGGTCGTTTTTGAGATCTTCTGTTACGAGTAATGACACAAAATGGCAGAGAATTTTTCAGGGATTTTTTTTTATCAATACATCTCTTAAAACATCAGGAATCGTTTTTCTATGATATGAAAATGAGTAATATTTGTTTTTAAGATTATCAATTACCGCTGAAGATAAAGAAAAAGAGGTAGGGATAAAATATACTTTCTAAAGAGATTTTAATACAGCTTTCTAAACTCCATTAAAAATATAAAAACTAGAAATGACAAAAAATGGCAATAAAATTTCAAGGGAAATTTCTTTTTTCGATCAATACATCTCGTAAAACATGAGGAATCGTTTTTCTAAGATATTAAGATAAAGTTTATTTGTTTTTAAGATTTTCTACTACCGCTAAAGAGAAAGAAAAAAAGGTATGGAATTCTTTAGGGATAAGATATATTTCGATACAGCTATCTAAACACTATTAAACGATGTAAATATGGAGTTTGATCGTTTTTAAGATCTGTTAGGAGTAATGACAAAAAATGGAACGGAATTTTTCAAGTGAATTCTTTTTTCGATCATTATAGCTCCTAAAACATGAGTAATCGTTTTTCTAGGATGTGAAAATGAAGAAACTTTGTTTTTAAGATTATCTATTACCACTAAAGAGAAGGAAAAAGAGGTAGGGAATTCTTTAAGGATAAAATATAAGTATTAAATAGATTTCAATAAAGCTTTCTACACACTATTATACGATGCAAAAATGGAGAATGTTCGTTTTTAAGATCTGTTACGAGTAATGACAAAAAATGGCAGGGAATTTTTCAGGGAAATTTTTTTTTTTTTCGTTCATGAAGAATCGTTTTTCTAGTATATGAAAATGAAGAGTCTTTGTTTTAAAGATTATCTATTACCGCTAAAGAGAAAGAAAAAAGGTAGAGAATTCCTTAGGAATAAAATACACTTCTAAATAGATTTCAATAAAATTTCTAAACACTATTAACCGATATAAAAATGGAGAATGTTCGCTTTTAGGATCTTCCGTTACAAGTAATGACAAATACAGCTTTCTACACACTATTATACGATGCAAAAATGGAGAATGTTCGTTTTTAAGATCTGTTACGAGTAATGACAAAAAATGGCAGGGAATTTTTCAGTGAAATTTTTTTTTTTTCGTTCATGAAGAATCGTTTTTCTAGTATATGAAAATGAAGAAACTTTGTTTTAAAGATTATCTATTACCGCTAAAGAGAAAGAAAAAAAGGTAAAGTCCTTAGGAATAAAATACACTTCTAAATAGATTTCAATACATCATTCTAAACACTATTAACCGATATAAAAATGGAGAATCTTCGTTTTTAGGATCTTTCGTTACGAGTAATGACAAAAAATGGCAGGGAATTTTTAGTGAAAATTTTTTTTCTCGATCAATACAGCTCATAAATTTAAACATAAGGAATCTTTTTCTACGATATGAAAATGAAGAATCTTTCTTTTTAAGATTTTCTATTACCGCTGAAGACAAAAAAAAGGTAAAGAATTCTTTGAGGATGAAATATACTTTCAAAATAGATTTCAATACATCATTCTAAACACTATTAAACGATGTAAAAATGGAGAATGTTCGTTTTTAAGATCTTCACTTACGAGTAATGACAAAAAATGCCAGGGAATTTCTCAGGGAAATTTTTTTTCTCTTGAAACATGAGGAATCGTTTTTCTATGATATGAAAAGGAAGAATTTTTGTTTTCAAGATTATCTATTACCGCTAAAGAAAATGAAAGAGGTAGGGAATTCTTTAGGGATAAAATATATTTTCTGAATATATTTCTAAATATTTCTATATAAATATTTCTAAATGCTATTAAGCAATATAAAAATGGAGAATGTTCGTTTTTAAGATATCTTACGAATAGTGACACAAGATGGCAGGGAATTTTTCAGGGATTTTTTTTTTAAAACATCAAGAATCGTTTTCCTAGGATATTAAAATGAAGAATTTTTGGTTTTAGAATTATCTGTTATCGGTAAAGAGGTAGGGAATTCTTTAAGGATAAAATATTTTTTCTACATAGATATGAAAACGGAAAATGTTAATTTTAAAGATCTGTTACGAAACATGACAATAAATGGCAGGGAAATTTTCAGGGAAATTTTTTTTTCAATCAATACAGCTCGTAAAACATAAGGAATCATTTTTCTAAGATATCAAAATGAAGAATATTTGTTTTAAGATTATCTATTACCGCTAAAGAGAAAGAAAAAGAGGAAGGGAGTTCTTTAGGGGTAAAATATATTTTCTAAATAGATTTCAATACAGCTTTAGAAACACTATTAAACGATGTAAAAATGGAGACTTCGCTTTTAAGATCTATTTGGAGTAATGACAAAAAATGGCAGGGAATTTTTCAGGGGAATTCTTTTTTCGATCAACAAGAGTAATCGTTTTTCTAGGATATGAAAATGAAGAAACTTTGTTTTTAAGATTATCTATTACCACAACAGAGAAAGGAAAAAAGGTAGGGATAAAATATAAGTATAAGCTTTCTACACACTATTATACGATGCAAAAATGGAGAATGTTCGTTTTTAAGATCTTCTGTTACGAGTAATGACAAAAAATGGCAGGGAATTTTTCAGGAATATTTTTTTTTCGTTCATGAGGAATCGTTTTTCTAGTATATGAAAATGAAGAATCTTTGTTTTTAAGATTATCTATTACCGCTAAAGAAAAACAAAAAAGGTAGAGTTCTTTAAGAATAAAATACACCTCTAAATAGATTTCAATACATCAATTATTACTACATCAATTACACTATTAAAAGATATAAAAATGGAGAATGTTCGCTTTTAGGATCTTCCGTTACAAGTAATGACAAATACAGCTTTCTACACACTATTATACGATGCAAAAATGGAGAATGTTCGTTTTTAAGATCTGTTACGAGTAATGACAAAAAATGGCAGGGAATTTTTCAGGGAAGTTTTTTTTTTTTCGTTCATGAAGAATCGTTTTTCTAGTATATGAAAATGAAGAAACTTTGTTTTAAAGATTATCTATTACCGCTAAAGAGAAAGAAAAAAAGGTAAAGTCCTTAGGAATAAAATACACTTCTAAATAGATTTCAATACATCATTCTAAACACTATAAACCGATATAAAAATGGAGAATCTTCGTTTTTAGGATCTTTCGTTACGAGTAATGACAAAAAATGGCAGGGAATTTTTAGTGAAAATTTTTTTTCTCGATCAATACAGCTCTTAAATTTAAACATAAGGAATCTTTTTCTACGATATGAAAATGAAGAATCTTTCTTTTTAAGATTTTCTATTACCGCTGAAGACAAAAAAAAGGTAAAGAATTCTTTGAGGATGAAATATACTTTCAAAATAGATTTCAATACATCATTCTAAACACTATTAAACGATGTAAAAATGGAGAATGTTCGTTTTTAAGATCTTCACTTACGAGTAATGACAAAAAATGCCAGGGAATTTCTCAGGGAAATTTTTTTTCTCTTGAAACATGAGGAATCGTTTTTCTATGATATGAAAAGGAAGAATTTTTGTTTTCAAGATTATCTATTACCGCTAAAGAAAATGAAAGAGGTAGGGAATTCTTTAGGGATAAAATATATTTTCTGAATATATTTCAATACGGCTTTCTAAACGCTATTAAGCAATATAAAAATGGAGAATGTTCGTTTTTAAGATATCTTACGAATAGTGACACAAGATGGCAGGGAATTTTTCAGGGATTTTTTTTTTAAAACATCAAGAATCGTTTTCCTAGGATATTAAAATGAAGAATTTTTGGTTTTAGAATTATCTGTTATCGGTAAAGAGGTAGGGAATTCTTTAAGGATAAAATATTTTTTCTACATAGATATGAAAACGGAAAATGTTAATTTTAAAGATCTGTTACGAAACATGACAATAAATGGCAGGGAAATTTTCAGGGAAATTTTTTTTTCAATCAATACAGCTCGTAAAACATAAGGAATCATTTTTCTAAGATATCAAAATGAAGAATATTTGTTTTAAGATTATCTATTACCGCTAAAGAGAAAGAAAAAGAGGAAGGGAGTTCTTTAGGGGTAAAATATGTTTTCTAAATAGATTTCAATACAGCTTTAGAAACACTATTAAACGATGTAAAAATGGAGACTTCGCTTTTAAGATCTATTTGGAGTAATGACAAAAAATGGCAGGGAATTTTTCAGGGGAATTCTTTTTTCGATCAACAAGAGTAATCGTTTTTCTAGGATATGAAAATGAAGAAACTTTGTTTTTAAGATTATCTATTACCACAACAGAGAAAGGAAAAAAGGTAGGGATAAAATATAAGCTTTCTACACACTATTATACGATGCAAAAATGGAGAATGTTCGTTTTTAAGATCTTCTGTTACGAGTAATGACAAAAAATGGCAGGGAATTTTTCAGGAATATTTTTTTTTCGTTCATGAGGAATCGTTTTTCTAGTATATGAAAATGAAGAATCTTTGTTTTTAAGATTATCTACTACCGCTAAAGAAAAACAAAAAAGGTAGAGTTCTTTAAGAATAAAATACACCTCTAAATAGATTTCAATACATCAATTATTACTACATCAATTACACTATTAAAAGATATAAAAATGGAGAATGTTCGCTTTCAGGATCTTCCGTTACGAGTAATGACAAAAAAATGGCAGGGAATTTTTAGGAAAATTTTTTTTCAATCAATACAGCTCTTAAAACATGAGGAATCTTTTTCTACGATATAAAAATGAAGAATCTTTCTTTTTAAGATTTTCTATTACCGCTGAAGACAAGAAAAAGTTAAAGAATTCTATAAGGATGAAATATACTTTCAAAATAGATTTCAATACATCATTCTAAACAGTATTAAACGTTGTAAAAATGGAGAATGTTCGCTTTTAAGATCTTCAGTTACGAGTAATGACAAAAAATGGCAGGGAATTTCTCAGATTTTTTTTTTTCTCTTGAAAATAAAGAATATGAAAATAAAGAATTTTTGTTTTCCAGACTATCTATTAACGCTAAAGAAAATGAAAGAGGTAGGGAATTCTGTAGGGATACAATATACTTTCTAAATATATTTCAATACGGCTTTCTAAACACTATTAAGCAATATGAAAATGGAGAATGTTCGTTTTTAGGATCATTACGAATAGTGACACAAAATGGTAGGGAATTGTTCAGGGAATTTTTTTTATCAATGCAACTCTTAAAACATCTGGAATCGTTTTTCTATGATATAAAAATGAGGAATTTTTCGTTTTAGAACTATCTATTATCGCTAAAGAGAAAGAAAAAGAGGTAGGGAATTCTTTAGGGATAAAATATTTTTTCTATATAGGTATGAAAACGGAGAATGTTAATTTTAAAGATCTTCTGTTACGAGAAATGACAATAAATGGTAGGGAAATTTTATTTTTCATATAGATACGAAAACGGAGAATGTAATTTTAAAGATCTGTTACGAGAAATGACAATAAATGGTAGGGAAATTTTATTTTTCAATCAATATAGCTCGTAAAACATAAGGAATCGTTTTTTTAAGATATTAAAATACGGAATATTTGTTTTTAAGATTATCTATTGCCGCTAAAGACAAAGAAAAAGAGGTTGGGAGTTCTTTAGGGATAAAGTATATTTTGTAAATAGATTTCAATACAGCTTTATAAACACTATTAAACGATGTAAAAATGGAGACTTTTTAGTAATGACAAAAAATGGCAGGGAATTTTTCAGGGAGACTGTTTTTTCCGATCAATATAGCTCCTAAAACATGAGTAATCGTTTTTCTAGGATATGAAAATGAAGAAACTTTGTTTTAAAGATTATCTATTAAAAACTAAAGATTTCAATACAGCTTTCTACACACTATTATACGATGCAAAACTGGAGAATGTTCGTTTTTAAAATCTGTTCCGAGATAATTTTTCAGGGAAATTTTTTTTTCGTTCATGAGGAATCATTTTTCTAGTACATGAAAATGAAGAATCTTTGTTTTTAAGATTATCTATTACCGCTAAAGAGAAAGAAAAAAAGGTAGAGAATTCCTTAGGAATAAAATACACTTCTAAATAGATTTCAATACATTCTAAACACTATTAAACGAAATAAAAATGGAGAATGTTCGTCTTTAGGATCTTCCGTTACAAGTAATGACAAAAAATAGTATGGAATTTTTAGGGAAATTTTTTTTTCGATCAATATAGCTCTTAAGACATAAGGAATCTCTCTCTACGATATGAAAATGAAGAATCTTTCTTTTTAAGATTTTCTATTATCGCTGAAGGCAAAAAAAAGGTAAAGAATTCTTTGAGAATGAAATATACTGTCAAAATAGATTTTAATACATCATTCTAAACATTATTAAACGATGGAAAAATGGAGAATGCTCGTTTTTACGATCTTCAGTTACGCGTACTGACAAAAAATGGTAGGGAATTTCTCAGAGAAATTCTTTTTTCTCTTCAAACATGAGGAATTGATTTTCTATGATATGAAAATGAAGAGTTTTTGTTTTTAAGATTATTACCGCTAAAAAAAATGAAAGAAGTAGGGAATTCTTTAGGGATAAAATATACTTTCTAAATATATTTCAAAACGGCTTTCTAAACACTATTAAGCAATATAAAAATGGAGAATGTTCGTTTTTAAGATGTCTCACGAATAGTGACACAAAATGGCAGGGAATTTTTCAGGGATTTTTTTTTTATTAATACAGCTCTTAAAACATCAGGAATCGTTTTTCTATGATATAAAAATGAAGAATTTTTGGTTTTAGAATTATCTATTATCACTAAAGAGAAAGAGAAAATGGTAGGGAATTCTTTAGGGATAAAATATTTTTTCTACATAGATATGAAAACAGAAAATGTTAATTTTAAAGATCATCTGTTACGAGAAATGACAATAAATGGCAGGGAAATTTTCAGGGAAATTGTTTTTTCAATCAATACAGCTCGTAAAACATAAGGAATCGTTTTTGTAAGATATCAAAATGAAGAATATTTGTTTTTAAGATTATCTATTACCGCTAAAGAGAAAGAAAAAGAGGAACGGAGTTCTTTAGGAATAAAATATATTTTCTAAATAGATTTCAATACAGCTTTATAAACACTAGTAAACAATGTAAAAATGGAGACTTCGTTTTTAAGATTTGTTAGGAGTAATTACAAAAATATGGCAGGGAATTTTTTAGGGAAATTCTTTTTTAGATCAATATAGCTCCTAAAATATGAGTAATCGTTTTTCTTGGATATAAAAATGAAGAAACTTTGTTTTTAAGATTATCTATTACCACTAAAGAGAAAGAAAAAAAGGTAGGGAATTCTTTAACTATAAGATATAAGTGTTAAATAGATTTCGATACAGCTTTCTACACACTATTATGCGATGCAAAACTGGAGAATGTTCGTTTTTAAGATCTGTTGCGAGGAATGACAAAAAATGGCAGGGAATTTTTCACGGTTTTTTTTTCGATCATGAGGAATCGTCTTTCTAGTATATGTAAATGAAGAATCTTTCTTCAGATTATCGCTAAATTTAAAGAAAAAAAGGTAGAGAATTCTTTAGGAATAAAATACACTTTACATTAATTTCAATACATCATTCTAAACACTATTAAACGATGTGAAAATAGAGAATGTTTGTGTTTAGGATCTTTCGTTACGAGTAATGACAAAAAATGGCGGGGAATTTTTAGGGAAATATTTTTTTTCGAACATTACAGCTCTTAAAGAAATATTTTTCTACGATATACAAATGAAGAATCTTTCTTTTTCAGATCTTCTATTGCTGCTGGACAAAAGAAAGGTAGAGAATTCAAAATAGATTTCAATACATCATTCTAAACGATGTAAACGATGTAAAAATGGAGAGTTTGTTTTTAAGATCTTCAGTTACGAGTACTGACAAAAAATGACAGGGAATTTCTCAGGGAAATTGTTTTTTCTCTTGAAACATGAGAAATCATTTTTCTATGATATGAAAATGAAGAATTTTTGTTTTCAAGATTGTCTAGTACCGCTAAAGAAAATGAAAGCGGATAAAATATACTTGATTGCTTTCTAAACACTACTAAGCAATATAAAAATGGAGAATGTTCGTTTTTAAGATATCTTACTAATAGTGACACAAAATGGCAAGGAATTTTAAAGGGAATTTTTTTTTTTATCTATACAGCTGTTAAAATATCAGGATTCGTTTTTCTATGATATGAAAATGAAGAATTTTTGGTTTTAGAATTATCTTTTATCGCTAAAGAGAAAGAAAAAGAGGTAGAGAATTCTTTAGGGATAAATATTTTTTTCTACATAGATATGAAAACGGAGAATGTTAGTTTTAAAGATCTGTTACGAGACATGACAATAAATGGCAGGGAAATTTTTAGAAATTTTTTTTTCAATCAATACAGCTCGTAAAATATAAGGAATCGTTCTTCTACAATATCAAAATGAAGAATATTTGTTTTTAAGATTATCTATTACCACTAAAAAGAAAGAAAAAGAGGGAGTTCTTTAGGGATAAAACAAATTTTGTAAATGGATTTCAATACAGCTTTAGAAACACTATTAAACGATGTAAAAATAGAGACTATTCGTTTTTAATATCTGTTTGGAGTGATGACAAAAAATTGCAGGGAATTTCTCAGTGGAATTTTTTTTTCGATCAATATAGCTCCTAGAACATGAGTAATTGTTTTTATAGGAAATGAAAATGAAGAAACTTTGTTTTTAAGATTATCTGTTACCACTAAAGACAAAGAAAAAAATGTACGGAATTCTTTAACTATAAAATAGATTTCAATACAACTTTCTCACACTATTATACGATGCAAAAATGGAGAATGTTCGTTTTTAAGATCTTCTGTTGCGAGTAATGATAAACAAAAAGGGCAGGGAATTTTTCAGGGAAATTTTTTTTTTCGTTCTAGTATATGAAAATGAATCTTTGTTTTTAGGAATAAAATACACTTCTAAATAGATTTCAACACATTCTAAACACTATTAAACGATATAAAAATGGAGAATGTTCGTTTTTAGGATCTTCCGGTACGATTAATGTCAAAAAATTACAGATCATTTTTAGGGAATTTTTTTTTCGATCAATACAGCTCTTAAAACATAAGGAATTTTTTTCTACGATATGAAAATGAAGAATCTTTCTTTTTAAGATTTTCTATCACCGCTGAAGGCAAAAATAAGGTAGGGAATTCTTTGGGATGAAATATAGTCAAAATAGATTTCGATACATCATTCTAAACGATGTAAATGATGTAAAAATGGTGAATGTTCGTTTTTAAGATCTTCAGATACAAATACTGACAAAAAATGGCAGGGAATTTCTCAGGAATATTCTTTTTTCTCTTGAAACATTTCCTATGATATGAAAATGAAGAATTTTTGTTCTCATGACAATAAATGGCAGGGATATTTTCAGAGAAATTTTTTTTTCAATCAATACATTTTCCTAAGATATCAAAATGAAGAATATTTGTTTTTAAGATTATCTATTACCGCTAAAAAGAAAGAAAAAGTAGGGATAAAATATATTTTCTAAATAGATTTCAATAAAGCTTTAGAAACTATTAAACGATGTAAAAATGGAGACTTCTGTTGTGAGTAATGACAAAAAATGGAAGGGAATATCTCAGGGGAATTCTTTTTTCGATTAATATAGCTCCTAGAACATGAGTAATCGTTTTTCTAGGATATGAAAATGAAAATGAAAATGAAAAAAGGTAGGGAATTCTTTAAATATAAAATATAAGTATTAGATTTCAATACACCTCTCTACACACTATTATACGATGCAAAAATGGAGAATGTTCGTTTTTAAGATCTGTTACGAGTAATGACAAAAAAATGGCAGGGAATTTTTCAGGGAAATTTTTTTATCGTTCATAAGGAATCGTTTTTCTAGTATATAAAAATGAAGAATCTTTGTATTTAAGATTATCTATTACCGCTAAAGAGAACGAAAAAAAAAGTAGAGAATTCTTTAGGTATAAATACACTTCTAAATAGATTTGAATGCATCATTCTAAACTATTAAACGAAATAAAAATGGAGAATGTTCGTTTTTAGGGAAATTTTTTTTCCGATCAATACAGCTGTTAAAACAAGGAATCTTTCTACGATATGAAAATGAAGAATATTTCTTTTTAAGATTTTCTATTATCGCAGAAGGCAAAAAAAAGATAAAGAATTCTTTGAGGATGAAATATACTGTTAAAATAGATTTCAATACATCATTCTCAACACTATCAAACGATGTAAAAATGGAGTATGCTCGTTTTTAAGATCTTCAATTACGAATACTGACAAAAAATGGCAGGGAATTTCTCAGGGAAATTTTTTTTTCTCTTGAAACATGAGGAATCATTTTTCTATGATATGAAAATGAAGATTTTTTGTTTTCAAGATTGTCTATTACCGCTAAAGAAAATGAAAGAGGCTTTCTAAACACTATTAAGCAACATAAAAATGGAGAATGTTCGTTTTTAAGATATCTTACGAATAGTGACAAAATGGCAGAAAATTTTTCAGGAAAATTTTTTTTTATCAATACGGCTCAGTAATCGATTTTCTATGACATGAAAATCAATAATTTCTGGTTCTAGAATTATCTATTATCGCTAAAGAGAAAGAAAAAGGTAGAACATTCTTTAGGGATAAATTATTTTTTCTACATAGATATGAAAATAGAGAATGTTAATTTTAAAGCTCAGTTACGAGACATGACAATAAATGGCAGAGAAATTTTTAGGGAAATTTTTTTTTTCAATCAATACAGCTCGTGAAACATAAGGAATCGTTTTTCTAAGATATCAAAATGAAGAATATTTGTTTTTAAGATTATCTATTACCGCTAAAGAGAAAGAAAAAGAGGTAGGGAGTTCTTTAGGGATAAAATATTTTTCTAAATAGATTTCAATACAGCTTTATAAACACTATCAAACGATGTAAAAATGGAGACCGTTCGTTTTTTAAGCAAGGAATTTTTCAGGGGAATTCTTTCGAATAAAGGTAGGGAATTCCTTAAGGATAAAATATGTTAAATATAGATTTCAATAAAGCTTTCTACACACTATTATACGATGCAAAAGTGATGTTCGTTTTTATGATCTGTTACGAGTAATGACAAAAAATGGCAGGAAATTTTTGTGAAATTTTATTTTCGATCATGAGGAATCGTTTTTCTAGTATACGAAAATGAACAATCTTTGTTTTAAGAATATCTATTACCGCTAAACAGAAAGAAAAAAACTATTAAACGATGTAAAAATAGAGAATGTTCGTTTTTAGGATCTTCCGTTAGGAGTAATAACAAAAAATGGCAGGGAATTTTTAGGGAATCTTTTTTCGGTCAATACAGCTAAAGAATCTTTTTCTACGATATAAAAATGAAGAAACTTTCTTTTTAAGATTTTCTATTACCGCCGAAGACAAAAAAAAGGTGGGGAATTCTTTGAGGATGAAATATACTTTCAAAATAGATTTCAATACATCATTCTAAACACTATTAAACGATGTAAAAATGGAGAACGTTCGTTTTTAAGATCTTCAGTTACGAGTAATGAGAAAAAATGGCAGGGAATTTCTGTGAATTTTTTTTTTCTCTTGAAACATGAGGTATCGTTTTTCTATGATATGAAAAAGAGTTAGGGAATTCTTTAGGGATAAAATATACTTTCTATATACTTTCTAAACACTATTAAGCAATATAAAAATGGAAAATGTTCGCTTCTAAGATATCTTACGAATAGTGACACAAAATGGCAGGGAATTTATTTGGGAATTTTTTTTTATCAATACAGCTCTTAAAACGAGGAATCGTTTTTCTATAATATGAATGTGAAGAATCTTTGGTTTAAGAATTATACTTTATCGCTTAACAGAAAGAAAAAGAGGTAGGGAGTTCTTTAGGGATAAAATATTTTTTCTATATAGATATAAAAACGGAGAATGTTAATTCTAAAGATCTTCCGTTACGAGAAATGACAATAAATGACAGGGAAATTTTCAGGGAAATTTTTTTTTCAATCAATACAGCTCATAAAACATAAGGAATCGTTTTTCTAATATATCAAAATGAAGAATCTTTGTTTTTAAGATTATCTATTACCGCTAAAGGGAAAGAAAAAGAGGTAGGAAGTTCTTTTGGGATAAAATACATTTTCTAAATAGATTTAAATACAGCTTTATAAACACTATTAAACGATGTAAAAATGGAGACTTCGTTTTCAAGATCTGTCAGGAGTAATGACAAAAAATGGCAGGGAATTTTTCAGGGAATTCTTTTATCATGAGTAAAAAGTAATCGTTTTTCTAGGACATGAAAATGAAGAAACTTTGTTTTTAAGATGATCTGTTATCACTAAAGAGAAAGAAAAAAGGTAGGGAATTCTTTAAGGATAAAATATAACTATTAAATAGATTTCAAATTACTTTTCTACACACTACTATACGATGCAAAAGTGGAGAATGTTCGTTTTTACGATCTGTTACGAGTAATGACAATAAATGGCCGGGAATATTACAGGGATATTTTATTTTCGATCATGAGGTATTGTTTTCATAGTATATGAAAATGAAGAATCTTTGTTTTTAAGATTATCTATTACCGATAGAGAAAAAAGGGTAGAGAATTCCTTAGGAATAAAATACACTCCTAAATAGATTTCAATACATTTTAAACTATTAACGATATAAAAATGGAGAATGTTCGTTTTTAGGATCATCCGTTACGAGTAATGACAAGATGGCAGGGAATTTTTAGGGAAATTTTTTTTTCGATCAATACAGCTCTTAAAACATAAGGAATCTTTTTCTACGATATGAAAATGAAGAATCTTTCTTTTTAAGATTTTCTATCACAGCTGAAGGCGAAAAAAAGGTAGGGAATTCTTTGAGGATGCAATATACTTTCAAAATAGATTTCAATACATTATTAAATGATGTAAAAATGGAGAATGTTCGTTTTTAAGATCTTCAGATACGAATATTGACGAAAATTGGCAGGGAATTTCTAAGGGAAATTCGTTTTTCTCTTGAAACATGAGGAATTGTTTTTCTATGATATGAAAATGAAGAATTTTTGTTTCCAAGATAACAATTACCGTTATGGAAAATGAAAGACGTAGGGAATTCCTTAGAAATAAAACACACTTTCTAAATATATTTCAATACGGCTTTCTAAACACTATTAAGCAATATAAAAATATAGAATGTTCGTTTTTAAGATGTCTCACGAATTGTGACACAAAATGGCAAAGAATTTTTCAGGGAATTTTTTTTTTATCAATACAGCTCTTAAAACATCAGGAATCGTTTTTCTATGATATGAAAATGAAGAATTTTTGGTTTTAGAAATAAGTATTATCGCTAAAGAGAAAGAAAAAATGGCAGCGAATTCTTTAGGGAAATATTTTTTCTACATACATATGAAAACGGAGAATGTTAATTTTAAAGATCTTTTGTTACGAGAAATGACAATAAATGGCGGGGAGATTTTCAGGGAAATTTTTTTTCAATAAATCTAGCTTGTAAAACATAAGGAATCGTTTTTCTAAGATATCAAAATGAAGAATATTTGTTTTTAAGATTATCTATTACCACTAAAGAGAAAGAAAAAGAGGTAGTGAGTTCTTTAGGGATAAAATATATATTTCCTAAATAGATTTCAATACAGCTTTATAAATACTTTAAAACGATGTATAAATGGAGACTGTTTTAAAGATCTGTTAGGAGAAATGACAAAAAATGGCAGGGAATTTCTTAGGGGAATTCTTTTTTCGATCAATATAGCTCCTAAAACATTAGTAATCATTTTTCTAGGACATGAAAATGAGGAAACTTTGTTTTTAATATTATCTATTACGACTAAAGAGAAAGAAAAAAAGGTTGGGAATTCTTTAAGGATAAAATATAAGTATTAAATAGATTTCAGTACAACTTTCTACACACTATTATACGATGCAAAAATGGAGAATGTCCGTTTTTAAGATCTGTTACGAGGAATGACAAAAAATGGCAGGGAATGTTTCAGGGAGATTTTTTTTCGATCATTAGGTATCGTTTTTCTAGTATATGTAAATGAAGAATCTTTGTTTTTAAGATCATCTGTTACCGCTAAAGAGAAAGAAAAAAAGGTAGAGAATTCCTTAGGATAAAATATACTTCTATATAGATGTCAATACATCATTCTAAACACTATTAAACGATGTAAAAAAAGGAGAATGATCGTTTTTAGGATCTTCCGTAACGAGTAATGACAAAAAAATGGCAGGGAATTTTTAGGGAAATTTTTTTTCGATCAAAACATCAAAACATAAGGAATCTTTTTCTATGATATAAAAATGAAGAATCTTTTTAAGATTTTCTATTACCGCTGAAGGCAAAAAAAAGGTAGGTAATTCTTTGAGGATGAAATATACTTTCAAAATAGATTTCAATACATCATTCTTAACACTATTAAACGATGTAAAAATGGAGAATGCTCGTTTTTAAGATCTTCAGTTACGAGTAATAGCAAAAATGGCAGGGAATTTCTCAGGGAAATTTTTTTTTCTCTTGAAACATGAGGAATCGTTTTTCTAAGATAGGAAAATGAAAAATTTTTGTTTTCAAGATTATATATTAACGTTAAAGAAAATGAAAGAAGTAGGGAATTCCGTAGGGATAAAATATACTTTCTAAGTATATTATAATACGGCTTTCTAAAAATTAAGCAATATAAAAATGGAGAATGTTCGTTTTTAGGATCTTCCGTTACGAGTAATGACAAAAAATAACAGGGAATTTTTAGGGAAATTGTTTTTTTCGATATACAGCTCTTAAAACATAAGGAATCTCTTTCTACGATATGAAAATGAAGAATCTTTTTAAGATATCTTACGGTGACACAAAATGGCAGTGAATTTTATAGGGAATTTTTTTTTTATGAATACAGCTCTTAAAACATCAGGAATTGTTTTTCTATGATATAAAAATGAAGAATTTTTGGTTTTAGAATTATGTATTATCGCTAAAGAGAAAGAAAAAGAAGTAGGGAATTCCTTAGGATAAAATATTTTTTCTAAATAGATATGGAAACGTAGAATGTTAATTTGAAAGATCATCTGTTACGAGAAATGATAATAAATGGCAGGAAAATTTTCAGAGAAATTTTTTTTTCAATTTATACAGCTCGTAAAACATAAGGAATCATTTTTCTAAGATATCAAAATGGAGAATATTTGTTTTGAAGATTATCTATTACCACTAAAGAGAAAGGAAAAGAGGTAGGGAGTTCTTTAGGGATAGAATATATATTCTAAATAGATTTCAATACAGCTTTATAAACACTATTAAACGATGTAAAAATGGAGACTGTTCGTTTTTAAGATCTGTTAGGAGTAATGGCAGGGACTTTCTCAGAGGAATTCTTTTTTCGATCAATATAGCTAGGATATGAAAATGAAGAAACTTTGTTTTTAAGATTATCTAAAGAAAAAGAAAAAAAGGTAGGGAATTCTTTAACTATAAAATATGTGTTAAATAGATTTCAATACAGCTTTCTACACACTAGTATACGATGCAAAAATGGAGAATGTTCGTTTTTAAGATCTGTTACGAAAAATGGCAGTGAATTTTTCAGGGAAATTTTTTTTTCGTTCATGAGGAATCATTTTTCTAGTATATGAAAATGAAGAATCTTTGTTTTTAAGAATATTTATTACCGCTAAAGAGAAGGAAAAAAGGTAGAGAATTCTTTAGGAATAAAATACACTTCTATATAGATTTCAATACATCATTCTAAACACTATTAAACGAAATAAAAATGGAGAATTTTCGTTTTTAGGATCTTCCGTAACGAGTAATGACAAAAAAATAGCAGGGAATTTTTAGGGAAATTTTTTTTTTCGATATACAGCTCTTAAAACATAAGGAATCTCTTTCTACGATATGAAAATGAAGACCTTTTTAAGATTTTGTATTATCGCTGAAGGCAAAAAAAAAGGTAAATAATTCTTTGAGGATGAAATATAGTCAAAATAGATTTCAAAATGTAAAAATGGAGAATGCTAGTTTTTAAGATCTTCAGTTACGAGTACTGAAAAAAGATGGCAGAGAATTTCTTAGGGAAATTTTTTTTTTCTCTTGAAACATGAGGAATCGTTTTTCTATGACATGAAAATGAAGAATTTTTGTTTTCAAGATAATCTATCACCGCTAAACAAAATGAAAGAGGTAGGGAATTCTTTAGGGATGAAATATACTTTCTAAATATATTTCAATATGGCTTTCTAAACACTATTAAGCAATATAAAAATGGAGAATGTTCGTTTTTAAGATGTCTCACGAATAGTGACACAAAATAGCAGGAAATTTTTCAGGGAATTTTTTTTTTATCAATACATTTTCAGGGAAAATTTTTTTCAATCTGTATTGATTGAAAAAAATTTTCCCTGAAAATTTCCCTGCCATTTATTGTCATTTCTCGTAACAGATCTTTAAAATTTACATTCTCCGTTTTCATATCTATGTAGAAAAAATATTTCATCCGTAAAGAAATACCTACCATTTTCTCTTTCTCTTTAGCGATAAAACATAAGTAATCGTTTTTCTATCAAAATGAAGAATAATCTTAAAAGAGAGAAAAGAGGAATAAAATATATTTTCTAAATTCAGCTTTATAAACACAATTAAACGATCTAAAAATGGAGACTAATCGTTTTTAAGATCTGTTAGGAGTAATGACAAATAAATGGCAGAGAATTTTTCAGGGGAATTCTTTTTTCGATCAAAATATGAAAATGAAGAAATTTTGTTTTTAAGATTATATATTACATCTAAAGAGAAAGAAAAAAGGTAGGGAATTCTTTAAGGATATGTCAAATAGATTTCAATATAGCTTTCTACACACTATTATACGATGCAAAGGTGATGTTCGTTTTTATGATCTGTTACGAGTAATGACAAAAAATGGCAGGGAATTTTTCAGTGAAATTTTATTTTCGATCATGAGGAATCGTTTTTCTAGTATATGAAAATGAAGAATCTTTGTTTTAAGAATATCTATTACCGCTAAACAGAAAAAAAAAAAGATAGAGAATTCCTTACGATTAAATACACTTCTAAATAGATTTCAAAACATCATTCTAAACACTATTAAACGATGTAAAAATAGAGAATGTTCGTTTTTAGGATCTTCCGTTACGAGTAATAACAAAAAATGGCAGGGAATTTTTAGGGAATTTTTTTTTCGGTCAATACAGCTCTTAAAACATAAGGAATCTTTTTCTACGATATAAAAATAAAGAAACTTTTTTTTTAAGATTTTCTATTACCGCCGGACAAAAAGACGTTAGGGAATTCTTTGAGGATGAAATATACTTTCAAAATAGATTTCAATACATCATTCTAAACACTATTAAACGATGTAAAAATAGAGAATGCTCGTTTTTAAGATCTTCAGTTACGAGTAATGAGAAAAAATGGCAGGGAATTTCTGTGAATTTTTTTTTTCTTTTGAAACATGAGGTATCGTTTTTCTATGATATAAAAATGAGGAATTGTTGTTTTCAAGATTGTCTATTACGACTAAAGAAAATGAAAAAGAGGTAGGGAATTCTTTAGGGATAAAATATACTTTCTATATACTTTTTAAGCACTATTAAGCAATATAAAAATGGAAAATATTCGTTTCTAAGATATCTTACGAATAGTGACAGAATGGCAGGAAATTTATTTGGGAATTTTTTTTATCAATACAGCTCTTAAAACGAGGAATCGTTTTTCTATAATACGAAAGTGAAGAATCTTTGCTTTTAGAATTATACATTATCGCTAAACAGAAAGAAAAAGAGGTAGGGAGTTCTTTCGGGATAAAATATTTTTCTATATAGATATAATAACGGAGAATGTTAATTTTAAAGATCTTCCGTTACGAGAAATGACAATAAATGGCAGGGAAATTTGCAGGGAAATTTTTTTTTCAATCAATACAGCTCATAGATTTAAATACAGCTTTATAAAATGGCAGGGAATTTTTCAGGGGAATTCTTTTATCAATCAATATAGCTCCTAAAACCTGAGTAATCGTTTTTCTACGATATGAAAATGAAGAAACTTTGTTTTTAAGATGATCTGTTATCACTAAAGAGAAAGAAAAAAGGTAGGGAATTCTTTAAGGATAAAATATAACTATTAAATAGATTCCAAATCACCTTTCTACACACTATTATACGATGCAAAAGTGGAGAATGTTCGTTTTTAAGATCTGTTACGAGTAATGACAATAAATGGCCGGTAATATTTCAGGGATATTCTATCTTCGATCATGAGGAATTGTTTTTATAGTATATGAAAATGAAGAATCTTTGTTTTTAAGATTATCTATTACCGATAAAGAGAGAAAAAAGGGTAGAGAATTCCTTAGGAATAAAATACACTACTAAATAGATTTCAATACATCATTTTAAACACTATTAAACGATATAAAAATGGAGAATGTTCGTTTTTAGGATCATCCGTTACGAATAATGACAAAAAATGGCAGGGAGTTTTTAGGAAAATTTTTTTTTTCGATCAATACAGCTCTTAAAACATAAGGAATCTTTTTCTACGATACAAAAATGAAGAATCTTTCTTTTTAAGATTTTCTATTACCGCTGAAGACAAAAAAAAGTAGGGAATTCTTTGAGGATGAAATATACTTTCAAAATAGATTTCAATACATCATTCTAAACACAATTAAACGATATAAAAATGGAAAATGTTCATTTTTAAGATCTACAGTTGAGTAATGACAAAAAATGGCAGTGAATTTCTCAGGAAATTATTTTTTCTCTTGAAACATGAGGAATCTTTTTTCTATGATATGAAAATGAAGAATTTTTGTTTTCAAGATTATCTATTATCGCTAGAGAAAATGAAAAAGTGTTAGTGAATTCTTTAGGGATAAAATATACTTAAAATATATTTCAATACGTCTCTCTAAGCACTATTAAGCAATATGAAAATGGAGAATGTTCGTTTTTAACATCTTACAAAAAGTGGCACAAAATGGCAGGGAAATTTTCAGAATTTTTTTTTTTTATCAATACAGCTCTTAAAACGAGGAATCGTTTTCCTATATGAAAATGGAGAATCTTTGGTTTTAGAATTATCTATTATCGCTAAAGAGGAAGAAAAAGAGGTAGGGAATTTTTTAGGGATAAAATATTTTTTATATATCGATATAAAACGGAGAATATTTATTTGAAAGATCTACCGTTACGAGAAATGGCAATAAATGGCAGGGAAATTTTTAGGGAAATTTTTTTTCAATCAATACAACCCATAAGGAATCGTATTTCTAAGATATCAAAATGAAGAATATTTGTTTTTAAGATTACCTATTACCGCTAAAGAGAAAGAAAAAGATGTAGGGAGTTCTTTAGGGATAAAATATATTTTCTAAATAGATTTCAATACAGCTTTATAAACACTATTAAACGATGTAAAAATGGAGACTTTTCGTTTTTTAGATCTGTTAGGAGTAATGACAAAAAATGGCAGGGAATTTTTCAGGGGAATTCTTTTTTCGATCAGTATAGCTCCTAAAACATGAGTGATCGTTTTTCTAGGATATGAAAATGAAGAAACTTTGTTTTTAAGATTATCTGTTACCACTAAAGAGAAAGAAAAAAGGTAGGGAATTCTTTAAGAATAACATATAAGTATTAAATAGATTTCAATACAGATTTCTTTTCCCAAGTGGTTAACATTATGAATAATGGAAGACGTTCAGTTTACATTGGAGTAGCCCATACCATATGATAATTGATTTATCATGTTCGTTTTTAAGATCTGTTATGAGTAATGACAATAAATGGCAGGGTATTTTTCAGAGAAATTTTATTATTGATCATGAGGAATCGTTTTTTTATGATATGAAAATGAAGAATTTTTGTTTTCAAGGTTATCTATTACCGCTAAAGAAAATGAAAAAGCGGTAGGGAATTCTTTAGGGATAAGATATACTTTTTAAATATATTTCAATACAGCTTTCTAAACACTACTAAGCAATATAAAAATGGAGAATGTTCGTTTTTAAGATATCTTACGAATATTGACACAAAATGGCAGAGAATTCTTAAAGGAATTTTTCTTTTATCAAAACAGCTATTGAAACGAGGAATCGTTTTTCTATTATATGAAAATGAAGAATCTTTGGTTTTAGAACTATCTATTATCGCTAAAGAGAAAGAAAGAGAGGTAGGGAATTCTTTAGTGGTAAAAGTTTTTATTTATAGATATAAAAACGGAGAATGTTAATTTTAAAGATCTTCCGTCACGAGAAATAACAATAAATGGCAGGGAAATTTTCAGGGAAATTTTTTTTCAATCAATACAGCTCATAAAACGTAAGGAATCGTTTTTCCAAGATATCAAAATGAAGAATATTTGATTTTAAGATTATCTATTACCGCTAAAGAGAAAGAAAAAGAGTTGGTGAGTTTTTTAGGGATAAAATATATTTTCTAAATAGATTTCAATACAGCTTTCTAAACACTATTAACCGATGTAAAAATGGATACTGTTCGTTTTTAAGATCTATTAGGAGTAATGACAAAAAATCGCACGGAATTTTTCAGAGGAATTCTTTTTTCGATCAATATAGCTCCTAAAACATGAGTAATCGTTTTTCTAGGATATGAAAATGAAGAAACTTTGTTTTTAAGATTATCTATTATCACTAAAGAGAAAGAATAAAATATAAGTATTAAATAGATTTCATTATAGCTTTCTACACACTATTATACGATGAAAAAGTGGAGAATATTCGTTTTTAAGATCTGTTACGAATGATGACAAAAATGGCAGGGAATATTTTAGGGAAATTTTATTTTCGATCACGAGGAATCGTTTCTCTAGTATATGAAAATGAAGAATCTTTGTTTTTAAGATTATCTAATACGGATAAAGAGAAAAAAAAGGTAGAAAATTCCTTAGGAATAAAATACACTTCTAAATTGATTTCAATACATCATTCTAAACACTATTAAACGATATAAAAATAGAGAATTTTGGTGTTTAGGATCTTCCGTTACGAGTAATGACAAAAAATGGCAGGGAATTTTTAGGGAATTTTTTTTTTTCGATCATTACAGTTCTTAAAACATAAGGAATCTTTTTCTACGATATAAAAATGAAGGATCTTTCTTTTTAAGATTTTCTATTACCGTTGAAGACAAAAAAAAGGTAGGGAATTCTATGAGGATGAAATATACTTTCAAAATAGATTTCAATACATCATTCTAAACACTATTAAACGATATAAAAATGGAGGATGTTACGAGTAATGACAAAAAATGGCAGGGATTTTTTTTTCTCTTGAAACATGAGGAATCGTTTTTCTATGATATGGTAAAATATATTTTCTAAATATATTTCAATACGGATTTCTTAACACTATTAAGCAATATAAAAATGGAGAATGTTCGTTTTTAAGATATCTTACAAATAGAGACACAAAACGGCAAGGAATTTTTCAGGGAATTTTTTTTCTATCAATACAGCTCTTAAAACGTGGAATCTTTTTCTATGATATGAAAATGAAGAATCTTTGGTTTTAGAATTAGAAAAAGAGATAGGGAATTCTTTAGGGATAAAATATTTTTTCTGTATAGATATAAAAACTGAGAATATTAATTTCAAAGAGTTTCCGTTACGAGAAATGACAATAAATGGCAGGGAAATTTTAATGGAAATTTTTTTATTAATCAATACAACTCGTTTTTCTATGATATCAAAATGAAGAATATTTGTTTTTAAGATTATCTATTACCGGTAAAGAGAAAGAAAATATATTTTCTAAATAGAAAGCAATATAAAAATGGAGAATGTTCGTATTTAAGATATCTAACGAATAGTGACACAAAATGGCAGTTAATTTTTCAAGGATTTTTTTTTTTTATCAAAACGAGGAATCGGTTTTCTATGATATTTTTTTCGATCAATACAACTCTTAAAAGATGAGGAATCATTTTTCTAGGATATAAAATGAAGAATCTGTTTTTTAAGATTATCGCTAAAGAGAAAGAAAAAAAGATAGTGAATTCTTTTGGGATAAAATATTCTCTGTAAATAGCTTTTAATACAGCTCTCTAAACACTAAACATTTCAATAGTTTTCTAAACACGATGTAAAAACTTAGAATGTTCGTTTTTAAGATCTTCCGTTACGAGTAATGACAAAAAAATGGTAGGAAAATCCTTAGGGAATTTTTTTTTTCGATCAATAGAGATCTTAAAACTTGAAGAATCGTTTTTCTAGGATGTGAAAATGAAGAATCTTTGCTTTTAAGATTATCTATCACCACTAAAGAGAAAGAAAAAAAGGTAGGTAATTTTTTAAGGATAGATTAAGAATAGATTTCAAAACAGCTTTCTAAACACTATTAAACGATACAAAAATGGAGAATGTACGTTCTTAAGATCTATTGAGTAATGACAAAAAAATGGCAGGGAATTTTTCAGGGAAATCGTTTTTTAAGGATATTATATGAAGAATCTTTGTTTTTATGATTTTCTATTATCCTTGAAGTGAAAGAAAAAAGGTAGGATTTCTTTTCAATACAGCTTTCTAAACACTATTAAACGATGTAGAAATGAAGAATGTTTGTTTTTAAGATCTGTTAAGAGCTATGACAAAAAATGGCAGGGAATTTTTCAGGGAAATTCTTTTTTTCGATCAATACAGCTCTTAAAACATGAGGAATCGTTTTTCTACGATATAAAAATGAAGAATTTATGTTTTTAACTACCGCTGAAGACAAAATGAAATGTACTTTTTTTCTTTTCGATCAATACAGATTCCTCACGTTTAACGTAAGGAATCGTTTTTCTAGGATATGAAAATGAAGAATCTTTGTTTTTAAGATTTTCTATTACACTTGAAGTGAAAGAAAAAAGGTAGGGAATTTCTTAGGAAAATAAAATACACTTCTAAATAGATTTCAATACATCTTTCTAAAAACTATTGAACGTTGTAAAAATGTAGAATGTTCGTTTTTAAGATCTTCCGTTACGAGTAATGACAAAAAATGACAGGGAATTTATTGGTGAAATTTTTTTTTGATCAATAGAGATCTTAAAACATGAAGAATCGTTTTTCTAGGATATGAAAATAAAGAATCTTTGTTTTTAAGATTATCTTTTACCGCTAAAGAGAAAAATATACTTTCTAAATATATTTCAATACAGATTTCTAAACACTATTGAGTGACACAAAATGGCAGGGAATTTTTCAGGGAATTTTTTCTTTTATCTATAGAGGTCTTAAAACATGAGGAATCGTTTTTCTATGATATGAAAATGAAGAATCCATTACCGCTAAAAGAGAGAAAAAGAGGTAGGGAATTCATTAGGGATAAAATATTTTTTTCTACATAGATTTCAATACAGCTTTCTAAACTCTATTACAGGATTAAGAAACGGAGAAATGACAATAAATGGCAGGAAAACTTTTAGGGAAATTTTTCTTTCGATCAATACAGCTCGTAAAACATGAATCGTTTATCTAAGATATTAAAGTGAAAAATCTTTTCTATTATACCTGAAGTGAAAGAAAATAAGGTAGGGAATTCTTTAGGAAAATAAAAGGTCTGTTAAGAGTAATGACAAAAAAATGGCAGGGAATTCTCAGGGAAATTTTTCTTTTCGATCAATATAGATCTTAAAACGTGAGGAATCGTTTTTCTAGGATATGAAAATGAAGAATCTTTGTTTTTAAGATTAACGCTAAAAAGAAAGAAAAAAAGGTACGGAATTTTTTAGGGATCATTTCTAAATAGATTTCAATAGTTTTTTTAAACATTAAACGATGTAGAAATGGATAATTTTCGTTTTAAAGACCCGTTCATAGCAATGACAAAAATATGGCAGGGAAATTTTTAGGGAAATTTTTCTTTTCGACCAATACAGCTCTTAAAGCATGAGGAATCGTTTTTCTAGAATAATGAAATGAAGAATCTTTGTTTTTAAGATTATCTATTACCACTAAAAAGAAAGAAAAAAATGGAATTCCCTAGGGATGAAGTATACTTTCTAAATAGATTTCAATAGTTTTCTAAACACTAAAACGATGTAGAAATGGACAATGTTCGTTTTTAAGATCTTCCTTTACCAGCAATGACGAAAAATGGAAGTGAAATTTTTAGGGAAATTTTTTTCGATCAATACAGCTCTTAAAACATGAGGAATCGTTTTTCTAGGATATGAAAGTGAAGAATCTTTGTTTTTAAGATTATCTAAATAGAAAGAAAAAGGTAGGGTACTCCTTATGGATATAATATACTTTCTAAATAGATTCCAATACAGCTTTCTAAACACTATCAAAGATGTAAAAATGGAGAATGATCGTTTGTTAGATCTTCCGTTCTTAGAAAGTATATTTTATCCATAAGGAGTACCCTACCCTTCTCTATTTAGATAATGACAAAAATCGGCAGGAAATTTTTCAGGAAAACTTTACCGATAAATTCTATTGAAAAAATGAAAATTCTTTAAGAATAAAACATACTTGCTAAATAGATTTCAATACATCTTTCTAAACACTATTAAACGATATAATCTTAGTTTTACAAATGACATAAAAATTGCATGGAATTTTTCAGGGGAATTTTTTTTTGATCAATACAGCTCTTAAAAGATGGGATATCATTTTTCTAGGATATGAAAATGAAAAACCTTTGGTTTTAAGATTACCGCTAAAGAGAAAGAAAAAAATTAGATTTCATTACAGCTTTGTAAACACTATTAAGCGATATGAAAATGGATAATGTTAAAATAATGTTAAATGGATAATCTGTTACTAGGAATAATGAAAAATAGCAGGGAATCTTTTTTTTTTCGATCACTACAGATCTTATAAGGAAGCGTTTTTCTAGGATATGAAAATGGAGAATCTTTGTTTTTAAGATTATGTGTTACCACTAAAAAGAAAGAAAAAAAGGTATGGAATTTTTTGAAAAAATGTACTTTCTAAACAGATTTCAATAGTTTTCTAAACACTATTAAATGATATAAAAATGGAGAATGTTCGTTTTTAAGATCTTCCTTTACGAGTAATGACTAAAAAATGGCAGGGAAATTTTTAGGGAAATCGTCTTTCTAGGATATGAAAAGGAAGAATCTTTGTTTTTAAGATTCTCTATTACCACTAAAGAGAAAGAAAAAAGGTAGGAAATTTTTTGAGGATAAAGTAGATTTCAAAATAGCTTTCTAAACACTATTAAACGATACAAAAATGGAGAATCTTTGTTTCTACGATTTGTTAAGACTAATGACAAAAAATGGCAGGGAATATTTCAGGGAAATATTTCTTTTCGATCAATACAGACCTTACAACATGAGGAATCGTTTTTCTAGGATTTTAAGATTTTCTATTATACCTGAAATACACTTCTGAATAGCTTTCTAAACACTATTAAACGATGTAGAAATGAAGAATGTTAGCTTTTAAGATCTTCCTTTAAGAGCTATGACAAGAAATGGAGGGAATTTTTCAGGGAAATTCTTTTTTCTAGTATATAAAAATGAAGTCTTTGATTTTAACATTGTCTGAAGACAAAAAAAAGGTAGGAATTTCTTTAAGGATAAAATATACTTTCCAAATAGATTTCAATACATCTTTCTAAAAATGGAAAATGTTCGTTATTAAGATCTTCCGTTACGAGTAATGACAAAAAAAATGGCAGGGAATTTCTTATAGAAATATTTTTTTTCGATCAATACAGCTTTGAAAACATGAGGAATCGTTTTTCTAGGATATGAAAATGAAGAATATTTGTTTTTAAGAGAAAGAAAAAGAGGTAAATTCTAAATATATTTCAATACAGATTTCTAGACACTATTAAGCGTTACATAAATGAAGCAAGTTCATTTTTAAGATCTTTTGCAAGTAGTGACACAAAATGGCAATGAATATTTCAGGGCATTTTTTTTCTCATCATAAGGAATCGTTATTCTGATATGAAAGTGAAGAACCTTTCTTTTTCAGATTATCCATTACCACTTAAGAAAAAAAAAGGGGACTCTTTAGGGGTAAAATATTTTTTCTACATAGATTTCAAAACAGCTTTCTAAACTCTATTACACGATGTAAAAATGGAGAATTTTAATTTTAAAGATGTTACGAGAAATGACAATAAATCTTTGTTTTTAAGATTATCTATTACCGCTAAAGAGAAAGAAAAAGAGGGATAAATTATATTTTCTAAATATATTTCTAAACACTATTAAGCGATATAAAAATGGAAAAATCGTTTTTCAGATCTCTTACGAGTAGTGACACGAAATGGCAGGGAATTTTTCCAGGAATTCTCTATGATATGAAAATGAAAAATCTTTCTTTTTAAGATTATCTATTACCGCTAAAGAGAGAGAAAAAGAGGTAGTGAATCTTTTAGGGATATTTTTTCTAAATACAGCATTCTATACACTATTAAACGATGTAAAAATGAAGAATGTTTGTTTTCAAGATCTTCCGTGAAGAGCAATGACAAAGAAAGGCAGAGAATTTCTCAGGGAAAATTCTTTTCCATCAATATAGCTCTTAAAACATGAGGAATCGTTTTTCTAGGATACAAAACTTAAGTATCTTTGTTTTTAAGATTGTCTGTTACCACTTAAGACAAAGAAAAGGTACGGAATTCTTTGATGAAATATCCTTGCAGAATAGATTTCAATACTTCTTTCTAAACACTATTAAACGATGTAAAAATGAAAAATGTTCGTTTTTAAGATCTTCCGTTACGAGTAATGACAAAAAGTGGCAGGGAATTTCTCAGGGAAAATATTTTTCTAGGATATGAAAATGAAGAATCATTGTTTTTAAGGTTATCTATTACCACTAAAGAGAAAGAAAAAGAGGGGAATTACCTAGGGATAAAATATAATTTCTAAATAGATTTCAATACAGACTTCTAAACACTATTTAGCATTCATTTTTAAATACCGTTACGAGGAATGATAAAAAATGGCAGGAAATTTTTCATCGAAATTCTTTTATCAATACAGCTCTTAAAATATGAGGAATCGTTTTTTTTATTATATGAAAATGAAGATTCTTTCTTTTTAAGATTATCTATTATCACTAAAGAGAGAGAAAAAGAGAGAAAATTCTTTAGGGATAAAATATTTTTTCTAATTATATTTCAATACAGCTTTCTAAACTCTATCACACGATATAGAAACGGAGAAATGTTACGAGAAATTACAATAAATGGCAGGGAAATTTTTGGGGAAATTTTTTTTCGATCAATGCAGCTCGTACAACCTGAGGAATCGTTTATCTAAGATATTAAAACGAATCTTTATTTTTAAGATTATCTATTACTACTAAAGAGAAAGAAGAGGTATGGAGTGCTTTAGGGATAGAATATACTTTTTAGATATATTTCAATACAGCTTTCTAAACACTATTAAACGATGTAAAAATGGGGAATGTTCGTTTTTAAGATCTGTTACGAGTAATGACAAAAAATGGCAGGGAATTTTTCAGAGGAATTGTTTTTTCGATCAATACAGCTCCTAAAACATGAGTAATCGTTTTTCTAGGATATGAAAATGAATCTGTTTTTAAGATTGTCTATTACCACTAAAGAGAAAAAATTGTAGGAAATTCATTTGGGAAAAAATTTACTTTCCAAAAGGATTTCAGTACAGCTTTATAAACACTATTAAACGATGTAGAAATGGAGAAGGCTCGTTTTTACGAGTATTGACAAAAAAAATGGCATGAAATTTTTCAGGGGAATTTGTTTTTCCCGATTATGTAGGATATGAAAGTGAAGAATATTTGCCTTTAAGATTATCTAAAGATAAGTAAAAAAGGTAGGAAATTCCTTAAGGATAAAATATACTTTCTTAATACATTTCAATACAGCTTTCTAATCACTATTAAACGATATGAAAATGGAGAATATTCTTTTTATGATCGGTTACAAGGAATGATAAATGTTTTTTTCGATCATTACAGATATTAAAAGACGAGGAATCGTTCTTCTACGATATGGAAATGAAGAATCTTTGTTTTTCAGATTATCTATTACCTCTAAAAAGAAAGGAAAAAAGTAGGGAATTTTTTAGGGATAAGATATACTTTGTAAAAATGGAGAATATTCCGTTACCAGTAATGATAAAAAATGGCAGAGAAATTTTCAGGGAAATTTTTCTCTTCCATCAATACAGCTGTTAGAACATGAAAAATTGCTTTTCTAAGATATAAAAATGAATAATCTTTGTTTTTAGAATTATCTATTACCATTACAAAGAAAGAAAAAATGGGAATTTCTTACGGATAAAAAATAGTTTCTAAATAGAAATGTAGAAATGGACAAAAAGTGTCAGGGAATTACCGCTAAAGAGAAAGAAAAAATTGTAGGAAATTCTTTAGGGAAATAATTTATTTCTAAATAAATTTCAATACAGCTTTATAAACACTATTAAAAGATGTAAAAATGGAGAATGTTCGTTTTTATGATGCTCCATTACGAGTAATGACAAAAAAATGGCAGGAAATTTTTGAGGTGAATTTTTTTTAAAAAATTAGGAGAATATTTGCTTTTAAGATTATCTAAATATAAAAAAAGAGGAAATTCTTTAAGGGTAAAATATACTTTCTAATTAGATTTCAATACAGCTTTCTAAACGATATGAAAATGGAGAATATTCTTTTTAAGATCGGTTACGAGGAATGATAAAAAATGGCAGGGAATTATTTTTTGTCTTTGTTTTTAAGATTATCTAATGTTACGAAATTTTTTTAGGGATAAAATATACTTTCCAAATAGATTTCTAGAAAGTTTTTTAAACACTATTAAACGTTGTTAAATTGGAGAATTTTCATTTTTAAGATCTTCCGTTACCAGTAATGAATAAAAATGGCAGGGAAATTTCCTGGGAAATTTTTTTCCTTTCGACCAATAAAGTTCTTAAAAGATGACGAATCGTTTTTCTAAGAATCTTTGTTAAGATGATCTGTTACTACTAAAAAGAAAGAAAAAAAGGTATAGAATTTCTTAGGGATAAAATATATTTTCTAGATTTAAACGATGTAGAAATGGACAATGTTCGTTTTCAAGATCTTCCGTTACCTGCAATGACAAAAAATGGCAGGGAAACTTTTAGGGAAATTATTTTTTCGATTACAGCTCTTAAAACATGAGGAATCGTTTTTCTAGGATATGAAAATGAAGAAAATCTGTTTTTAAGTTTATCTATTATCGCTATAAAAAAAGGAAAAAGGTATGGAATTCTTTAGTAATAAGATATACTTTCTAAATTGATTAAAATTTAGCTTTCTAAACATTATTAAACGATGTAAAAATGGAGAATATTCGATTTTAAGATCTTCCGTTGTGAGTAATGACAAAAAATAATAGGGAATTTTTCAGGGGAAATTTTCTTTTCGATCAATATAGGTTTTAAAAGATGAGGAATCGTTTTCCAAGGATAGGAAAATAAAGCATGTTTTTAAAATTATCTTTTATCGCTAAACAGAAAAAAAAGGTCGGGTACTCCTTAGGGATAAAATATACTTTCTAAATACATTCCAATACAGCTTTCTAAACACTATTAAACGATGTAAAAATGGAGAATATTCATTTATAAGGACCGTTGAGTAATGACAAACAACGGCAAGACATTTCTCAGGGATTTTTTTTTTTGACCAATACAGGTCTTAAAACATAAAACATTGATTTAAATTTAGCTTTCTAAACATTAAACGATGTAAAAATGGAAAATGTTCGATTTTAAGATCTTCCGTTGCGAGTAATGACAAAAAATAATAGGGAATTTTTCAGGGGAAATTTTCTTTTCTAAATACATTCCAATACAGCTTTCTAAACACTATTAAACGATGTAAAAATGGAGAATATTCATTTATAAGGACCGTTAAGAGTAATGACAAACAACGGCAAGACATTTCTCAGGGAATTTTTTTTTTTGACCAATACAGGTCTTAAAACATAAGAAATCGTTTTTCTAGGTAGGGAATTCTTTAGTGATTAGATTTACTTTGTAAATAGATTTCTAAATACTATTAAACGATATAAAAATTGAGAGTATTGACAAAAAAGTGGCAGAGAATTTTTCAGGGAAATTTTTTTTTTCGAACTATACAGATCTTAAAACGTTAGGAATCGTTTTCTAGAATATGTAAGAAACTAGAAAATGAAGAAACTATTTCCACTAAGGAGAAAGAAAAAAAGGTAGGGAATGTTAAATACATTTCAATACAGCTTTCTAAACACTATTAAACGATACAAAGATGAAAAATATTTGTTTTTAAGATCTGTTACGAAAAAAATGGCAGAAAAATTTTTCAGTGGAATTCTTTTTTAAAACACGAGGAATCGTTTTCTAGGATATAAAAATGAAGAATCTTTGTTTTTACCATTATCCATTACCACTGAAGACAGAAAAAAGTAGGGAATTCTTTAAGAAAAAAATATACTTTCTAAATATATCTTTCTAAACACCATTAAACATTGTATAAATGGAGAATGTTCGTTTCTAAGATCTTCCGTTACGAGAAATGACAAAAAAATAGCAGGAAATTTTTTATTCCATTAAATACAGCTCTTTAAATATGAGTAATCGTTTTGCTATGATATGAAAATGAAGAATCTTTGTTTTTAAGATTAAGAGAAAGAAAAACAGGTAGGAAATTCTTTAGGGATAAATTATACTTTCTAAATGGAGAAAGTTCATTTTTCAAATGTCTGGAGTAGTGACACAAAATGGCAGGGAATTTCTTAGTGAATTTCTTATGATATTTTTTCTGAATACAGCTTTCTAAAAACTATTAAACGATGTAAAAATAAAAAAAATGTTTGTTTACAAGATCTTTTGTTAAGAACAATGACAAAAAAATGGCAGGAAATTTTTCAGTTTTTTTTTCGATCAATTCAGCTCTTAAAACATGAGGAATCGTTTTTCTAAGATATAGAAATGAAGTATCTTTCTTTTTATGATTATCTATTACCGCTGAAGACAAAAAAATATTCTTTGGATATAAAATATCGTTTCAAAATAAATTTCAATACTTTATAAACACAAACGATGTAACAATGGAGAATGTTGGTTTTTAAGAGTAATGACAAAAAGTGGCAGAGAAGGAAAAAATTGTAGGGAATTCCTTGGAGTAAAAATTTACTTTCTAAATAGATTTAATACAGCTTTATAAACACTATTAAAAGATATAATGGAGAATGTTCGTTTTTATGATGTTCCAATAAAAAAATGGGAAGAAATTTTTGAGGGGAATTTTTTTTTTTCTTGATTAAAATAACTTTTAGAAAATGAGGAATCGTTTTTGCAGGATATGAAAGAGAAGATATTTGCTTTTAAGATTTTCTAAAGATAAAAAAAAGAGGAAATTACTTAAGGATAAAATATACTTTCTAAATAGATTTCAATACAGCTTTCTAAACACTATTAAACGATATGAAAATGGAGAATATTCTTTTTAAAATCGGTTACGACGAATGATAAAAAATGGCAGGGAATTTTTCAGGGAAATGTTTTTTTTCGATCACTACAGATTTTAAAACACGAGGAATTGTTTTTATAGGATATGAAGATGAAGAATCTGTTTTTAATAAAGAAAAAAAGGTACGGAATTTTTTAGGGATAAAATAAACTTTCTAAATAGATTTCTAGTTTTTTAAACACTATTAAACGATGTAAAATTAGATAATGTTCGTTTTTAAGATCTTCCTTAGCAGTATGAGTAAAATGGCAGGGAATTCAGGGAAATTTTTTTTTTTATTAAAAAGAGGAATCGTTTTCTAGATAAAAATGAAGAATCTTTGTTTTAAAATATCATTACACTAAAGAAGAAAAAAGTAGGAATTCTTAGAAAATTACTTTCTAGAAATACTTTCTAAACACATTAAACATGTAAATGGAAATGTTCGTTTTAAGATCTTCCGTTAGGAATGAAAAAAATAGGCAGGAAATTTTTTTTCATCAGCAATTGAGGAATCGTTTTCTAGATATAAATGAGAATCTTGTTTTTAAGATTAAAGAAAGAAAAAGGTAGGAATTCTTAGGGTAAATATCTTTCTAAATGAAAAGTTATTTTAAATTGTTGATATACACAAAATGAGGAATTTTTTGTAATTTAGGATTTTTTTATGATATACTTCTAAAAAAAAAGGTAAAATAAAAAAATTAAGTTAAAAGAATCTTTTGTTTAAGAATGACAAAAATGGCGGATTTTCAGGAAATTTTTTTTCGATTAATACAGATCTTAAAACATGAGGAATCGTTTTTCTAGGATATAAAAATGAAGTATCTTTCTTTTTAAGATATCTATTACCTAAAAAGTTTTAAGATTATCTATTACCGCTGAAGACAAAAAAAGTTAGGAAATACTTTGAGGATAAATATCCTTTCAGAATAGAATTCAATACTTTTTAAACACTATTAAACGATGTAACAATGGAGAATGTTCGTCTTTAAGATCTTCCGTTACGAGTAATGACAGAAAGTTGAAGGGAATTTCTCAGTGAAATCCTTTTTTCAATCAATACAGCTCTTAAAACATGAGGAATCGTTTTTCTAGGATATGAAAATGAAGAATCTTTGTTTTTAGGATTTTCTATTACCGCTAAAGAGAAAGGAAAAATTGTAGGAAATTCTTTAGTGAAAAATTTACTTTCTAAATAGATTTCAAGACAGCTTTATAAACACTATCAAACGATGTAAAAATGGAGAATGTTCGTTTTTATGATGTTCCAATACGAGTAATGATAAAAGAATGGCAGGAAATTTTTCAGGGAAATTTTTTTTTCTTGATTCAAATAGCTTTTAAAAATGAGGAATCGTTTTTGTAGGATATGAAAGAGGAGAATATTTGCTTTTAAGATTATCTAAAGATAAAAAAAAGAAATTCCTTAAGAATAAAATATACTTTCTAAATACAGCTTTCTAAACACTATTAAACGATATAAAAATGGAGAATATTCTTTTTAAGATCGGTTACGAGGAATGATAAAAAATGGCAGGGAATTTTTCAGGGAAATGTTTTTTTTGATCACTACAGATTTTAAAAAACGAGGAATAATTTTTATAGAAGGAGTAATCTTTGTTTTTAAGAAAGAGAAAAGGTACGGAATTTTTTTAGGGATAAAATAAACTTTCGTAATAGATTTCTATAGAGTTTTTTAAACACAATTAAACGATTTAAAATTGGATAATGTTCGTTTTTAAGATCTTCCGTTACTGGTAATGAATAAAAATGGCAGGAAAATTTTTAGGGAAATTTTTCTTTTCGATTAATACATGAGGAATCGTTTTTCTAAGATATAAGAATAAAGAATCTTTGTTTTTAAGATTATCTATACCTCTAAAAAGAAAGAAAAAAGGTAGGTAATTCGTTACGGTAAGATATACTTTTTAAATAGATTTCAATAGCTTTCTAAACACTATTAAACGATGAAGGAATGAACAATGTTCGTTTTTAAGATCTTCCGTTACCTGCAATGATAAAAAATGGCAGGGATATGAAAATGAAGAATATTTGTTTTTATTATAGCTATAGAAAAGAAAAAAGGTAGGGAATTCCTTAGGAATAAAATATGCGTTCTAAATTGATTTCAATTCAGCTTTCTAAACGATGTAAAAATGGAGAATGTTTGATTTTAAGATCTGTCGTGAGTAATGACAAAAAATAGGGAATTTTTCAGAGAAATTTTTCTTTTCGATCAATGTCTTAAAACACGAGGAATCGTTTTTCTAGGATATGAAAATGAAGAATGTTTTTTAAGATTATCTTTTATCGCTAAACGGAAAGACAAAAGTGGGGTACTCCTTAGGGATAAAATATACTTTCTAAATATATTCCAATATAACTTTCTAAACACTATCAAACGATGTAAAAATGGAGAATGTCCGTTTATAAGATCTTCCGTTAAGAGTAATTACAAAAAACGGCAGGATATTTCTCAGGTAAATGTTTTTTTTCGACCAACACAGCTCTTAAAACATAAGAAATCGTTTCTCTAGGTTATGAAAATGAAGAATCTTTGCTTTTAAGATTATCTATTACCGATAAAGAAAAAGAAAAAGAGGTAGGGAATTCATTAGGGATTAGATTTACTTTCTAAATAGATTTCAACACAGCTTTCTAAATACTATTAAACGATATAAAAAATGGAGAATGTTAGTTTTTAAGATCTGTTAGGAGTGTTGACAAAAAAGTGGCAGGGAATTTTTCAGGGAAATTTTTTTTCGATCAATACAGATTTTAAAAATTCAGGAATCGTTTTCTAGTAAAATGAAGAATCTTTGTTTTTAAGATTATCTATTACAACTAAAGAGAAAGAAAAAGAGGTAGGGAATTCTTTAATATGTGTTATTATACGATACAAAAAATGGAAAATATTTGTTTTTAAGATCTGTTACGAGTAATGACAAAAACAGGCACGGAATTTTTCAGGGGAATTGTTTTTTCGATTAATACAAATCTCAAAACATGAGGAATCGTTTTCTAGGATATAAAAATGAAGTATCTTTCTTTTTAAGATGATCTATTACCTTTAAAAAGTTTTAAGATTATCTATTACCGCTGAAGACAAAAAAAGTTAGGAAATACTTTGAGGATAAAATATCCTTTCAGAATAGAATTCAATACTTTTTAAACACTATTAAACGATGTAACAATGGAGAATGTTCGTCTTTAAGATCTTCCGTTACGAGTAATGACAGAAAGTTGAAGGGAATTTCTCAGTGAAATCCTTTTTTCAATCAATACAGCTCTTAAAACATGAGGAATCGTTTTTCTAGGTTATGAAAATGAAGAATCTTTGTTTTTAGGATTTTCTATTACCGCTAAAGAGAAAGGAAAAATTGTAGGAAATTCTTTAGTGAAAAATTTACTTTCTAAATAGATTTCAAGACAGCTTTAGAAACACTATTAAACGATGTAAAAATGGAGAATGCTCGTTTTTATGATGTTCCAATACGAGTAATGATAAAAGAATGGCAGGAAATTTTTCAGGGGAATTTTTTTTTCTTGATTCAAATAGCTTTTAAAAAAGAGGAATCGTTTTTGTAGGATATGAAAGAGGAGAATATTTGCTTTTAAGATTATTTAAAGATAAAAAAAAGAAATTCCTTAAGGATAAAATATACTTTCTAAATACAGCTAAAAATGGAGAATATTCTTTTTAAGATCGGTTACGAGGAATGATAAAAAATGGCAGGGAATTTTTCAAGGAAATGTTTTTTTTGATCACTACAGATTTTAAAAAACGAGGAATAATTTTTATAGAAGGAGTAATCTTTGTTTTTAAGAAAGAGAAAAGGTACGGAATTTTTTTTAGGGATAAAATAAACTTTCGTAATAGATTTCTATAGAGTTTTTTAAACACAATTAAACGATATAAAATTGGATAATGTTCGTTTTTAAGATCTTCCGTTACCGGTAATGAATAAAAATGGCAGGGAAATTTCTAGGGAAATTTCAATAGCTTTCTAAACACTATTAAACGATGAAGGAATGAACAATGTTCGTTTTTAAGATCTTCCGTTACCAGTAATGACAAAAATGGCAGGGAAATTTCTAAGGAAATTTTTTTTTTGACTAATACAGCTCTTAAAACATGAGGAATCGTTTTTCTAAGATATATAAATGACGGATCTTTCTTTTTAAGATGATGTATAACCACTAAAAAGAAAGAGAAAAAGGTAGGGAATTCCCAGGGATAAGGATGTAAACGATGTAAAATGGAGAAGATTCGTTTTAAAGGTCTTACCTTACCTGTAATGACAAAAAATGGCAGGGAAATTTCTAGGGAAATTTTTCTTTTCGACAACTCAAAACATGAGGAATCGTTTTTCTAAGATATGCAAATGAAGAATCTTTCTTTTTAAAAGAATTCCTTAGGGATAAAATATGTTTTCTAGATTTCAATAGTTTTCTAAACACTAAACGATCATTTAAATGTTTAGAAAACTATTGAAATCTAGAAAATGTTCGTTTTTAAGATCTTCCGTTACCTGCAATGAAAAAGAATGGCAGGGAAACTCTTAGGGAAATTATTTTTTCGATCAATACAGCTCTTAAAACATGAGGAATCGTTTTTCTAGGATATAAAAATGAAGAATATTTGTTTTTAAGATTATCTATTATCGCTATGAAAAAAGAAAAAGGTAGGGAATTCTTTAGGAATAAAATAAACGTTCTAAATTGATTTCAATTCAGCTTTCTAAACATTATTAAATGATGTAAAAATGGAGAATGTTCGATTTTAGGATCTTCCGTTGCGAGTAATGACAGAAAACGGTAGGGAATTTTTCAGGGAAATTTTTCTTTTCAATTAATGGGGTCTTAAACATGAGGAATCGTTTTTCTAGGATATGAAAATGAAGAATGTTTGTTTTTATCGCTAAACAGAAAGAGCAAAAAGTAGGGTACTACCTAGGGATACAATATAATTTCTAAATACATTCCAATACAACTTTCTAAACATTATTAAACGATGTAAAGATGGAGAATGTTCGTTTATCAGATCTTCCGTTAAGAGTAATTACAAAAAACGGCAGGACATTTCTTAGGGAAATGTTTTTTTCGACCAATACATCTCAAAACATAAGAAATCGTTTTTCTAGGTTATGAAAATGAAGAACCTTTGCTTTTAGGATTATCTATTACCAATAAAGAAAAAGAAAAAGAGGTAGGGAATTCTTTAGGGATTAGATTTACTTTAGTTTTTAAAATCTGTTAGGAGTGTTGACAAAAAGTGGCAGGGAATTTTTCAGGGAAATTTTTTTTCGATCAATACAGATTTTAAAACATCAGGAATCGTTTTCTAGTAAAATGAAGAATCTTTGTTTTTAAGATTATCTATTACAACTAAAGAGAAAGAAAAAGAGGTAGGGAATTCTTTAATATGTGTTATTATACGATACAAAAAATGGAAAATATTTGTTTTTAAGATCTGTTACGAGTAATGACAAAAAAAGGCACGGAATTTTTCAGGGGAATTGTTTTTTCGATTAATACAAATCTCAAAACATGAGGAATCGTTTTCTAGGATATAAAAATGAAGTATCTTTCTTTTTAAGATGATCTATTACCTTTAAAAAGTTTTAAGATTATCTATTACCGCTGAAGACAAAAAAAGTTAGGAAATACTTTGAGGATAAAATATCCTTTCAGAATAGAATTCAATACTTTTTAAACACTATTAAACGATGTAACAATGGAGAATGTTCGTCTTTAAGATCTTCCGTTACGAGTAATGACAGAAAGTTGAAGGGAATTTCTCAGTGAAATCCTTTTTTCAATCAATACAGCTCTTAAAACATGAGGAATCGTTTTTCTAGGATATGAAAATGAAGAATCTTTGTTTTTAGGATTTTCTATTACCGCTAAAGAGAAAGGAAAAATTGTAGGAAATTCTTTAGTGAAAAATTTACTTTCTAAATAGATTTCAAGACAGCTTTATAAACACTATTAAACGATGTAAAAATGGAGAATGCTCGTTTTTATGATGTTCCAATACGAGTAATGATAAAAGAATGGCAGGAAATTTTTCAGGGGAATTTTTTTTTCTTGATTCAAATAGCTTTTAAAAATGAGGAATCGTTTTTCTAGGATATGAAAGAGAATATTTGCTTTTAAGATTATTTAAAGATAAAAAAAAAATTCCTTAAGGATAAAGTATACTTTCTAAATACAGCTTTCTAAACACTATTAAACGATATGAAAGTGGAGAATATTCTTTTTGGATCGGTTACGAGGAATGATAAAAAATGGCAGGGAATTTTTCAGGGAAATGTTTTTATTTTGATCACTACAAATTTTAAAGAACGAGGAATAATTTTTATAGGATAAAAGGAGTAATCTTTGTTTTTAAGAAAGAAAAAAGGTACGGAATTTTTTTAGGGATAAAATAAGCTTTCGTAATAGATTTCAAGAGTTTTTTAAATACAATTAAACGATATAAAATTGGATAATGTTCGTTTTTAAGATCTTCCGTTACCAGTAATGAATAAAAATGGCAGGGAAATTTCTATGGAAATTTTTCTTTTCGATCAATACATGAGGAATCGTTTTTCTAAGATATAAGAATAAAGAATCTTTGTTTTTAAGATTATCTATTACCTCTAAAAAGAAAGAAAAAAGGTAGGTAATTCGTTACGGTAAAATATACTTTTTAAATAGATTTCAATAGCTTTCTAAACACTATCAAACGATGAAGGAATGAACAATGTTCGTTTTTAAGATCTTCCGTTACCAGTAATGACAAAAATGGCAGGGAAATTTCTAGGGAAATTTTTTTTTTTGACTAATACAGCTCTTAAAACATGAGGAATCGTTTTTCTAAGATATATAAATGACGAATCTTTCTTTTTAAGATGTATAACCACTAAAAAGAAAGAGAAAAAGGTAGGGAATTCCAAGGATAAGGATGTAAACGATGTAAAATGGAGAAGATTCGTTTTAAAGATCTTACCTTACCAGTAATGTCAAAAAATGGCAGGGAAATTTCTAGGGAAATTTTTCTTTTCGACAACTCAAAACATGAGGAATCGTATATCTTAATATACAAATGAAGAATCTTTCTTTTTAAAAGAAAGAGAAAAAGGTAGGGAATTCCTTAGGGATAAAATATGTTTTCTAGATTTCAATAGTTTTCTAAACACTAAACGGTCATTTAAATGCTTAGAAAACTATTGAAATCTAGAAAATGTTCGTTTTTAAGATCTTCCGTTACCTGCAATGAAATTATTTTTTCGATCAATACAGCTCTTAAAACATGAGGAATCGTTTTTCTAGGATATAAAAATGAAGAATATTTGTTTTTAAGATTATCTATTATCGCTATAAAAAAAAGAAAAAGGTAGGGAATTCTTTAGGAATAAAATAAACGTTCTAAATTGATTTCAATTCAGCTTTCTTAACATTATTAAATGATGTATAAATGGAGAATGTTCGATTTTAGGATCTTCCGTTGCGAGTAATGACAGAAAATGGTAGGGAATTTTTCAGGGAAATTTTTCTTTTCAATTAATGGGGTCTCATGTTTTACATGAGGAATCGTTTTTCTAGGATATGAAAATGAAGAATGTTTGTTTTTATCGCTAAACAGAAAGACAAAAGTAGGGTACTACCTAGGGATACAATATAATTTCTAAATACATTCCAATACAACTTTCTAAACATTATTAAACGATGTAAAGATGGAGAATATTCGTTTATCAGATCTTCCGTTAAGAGTAATTACAAAAAACGGCAGGACATTTCTTAGGAAAATGTTTTTTTCGACCAATACATCTCAAAACATAAGAAATCGTTTTTCTAGGTTATAAAAATGAAGAACCTTTGCTTTTAAGATTATCTATTACCAATAAAGAAAAAGAAAAAGAGGTAGGGAATTCTTTAGGGATTAGATTTACTTTAGTTTTTAAAATCTGTTAGGAGTGTTGACAAAAAAGTGGCAGGGAATTTTTCAGAGAAATTTTTTTTCGATCAATACAGATTTTAAAACATCAGGAATCGTTTTCTAGTAAAATGAAGAATCTTTCTTTTTAAGATTATCTATTACAACTAAAGAGAAAGAAAAAGAGGTAGGGAATTCTTTATGTGTTATTATACGATACAAAAAATGGAAAATATTTGTTTTTAAGATCTGTTACGAGTAATGACAAAAAAAGGCACGGAATTTTTCAGGGGAATTGTTTTTTCGATTAATACAAATCTCAAAACATGAGGAATCGTTTTCTAGGATATAAAAATGAAGTATTTCTTTTTAAGATGATCTATTACCTTTAAAAAGTTTTAAGATTATCTATTACCGCTGAAGACAAAAAAAGTTAGGAAATACTTTGAGGATAAAATATCCTTTCAGAATAGAATTCAATACTTTTTAAATACTATTAAACGATGTAACAATGGAGAATGTTCGTCTTTAAGATCTTCCGTTACGATTAATGACAGAAAGTTGAAGGGAATTTCTCAGTGAAATCCTTTTTTCAATCAATACAGCTCTTCAGACATGAGGAATCGTTTTTCTAGGATGTGAGAATGAAGAATCTTTGTTTTTAGGATTTTCTATTACCGCTAAAGAGAAAGGAAAAATTGTAGGAAATTCTTTTGTGAAAAATTTACTTTCTAAATAGATTTCAAGACAGCTTTATAAACACTATTAAACGATGTAAAAATGGAGAATGCTCGTTTTTATGATGTTCGAATACGAGTAATGATAAAAGAATGGCAGGAAATTTTTCAGAATTTTTTTTTCTTGATTCAAATAGCTTTTAAAAATGAGGAATCGTTTTTGTAGGATATGAAAGAGGAGAATATTTGCTTTTAAGATTATTTAAAGATAAAAAAAAGAAATTCCTTAAGGATAAAATATACTTTCTAAATACAGCTTTCTAAACACTATTAAACGATATGAAAATGGAGAATATTGTTTTTAAGATCGGTTACGAGGAATGATAAAAAATGGCAGGGAATTTTTCAGGGAAATGTTTTTTTTGATCACTACAGATTTTAGAAATCTAGGAATAATTTTTATAGGATAAGAGGAGTAATCTTTGTTTTTAAGAAAGAGAAAAGGTACGGAATTTTTTTAGGGATAAAATAAACTTTCGTAATAGATTTCTATAGAGTTTTTTAAACAATTAAACGATATAAAATTGGATAATGTTCGTTTTAAGATCTTCCGTTACCAGTAATGAATAAAAATGGCAGGGAAATTTCTAGGGAAATTTTTCTTTTCGATCAATACATGAGGAATCGTTTTTCTAAGATATAAGAATAAAGAATCTTTGTTTTTAAGATTATCTATTACCTCTAAAAAGAAAGAAAAAAGGTAGGTAATTCATTACGGTAAAATATACTTTTTAAATAGATTTCAATAGCTTTCTAAACACTATTAAACGATGAAGGAATGAACAATGTTCGTTTTTAAGATCTTCCGTTACCAGTAATTACAAAAACGGCAGGGAAATTTCTAAGGAAATTTTTTTTTTGACTAATACAGCTCTTAAAACATGGGGAATCGTTTTTGTAAGATATATAAATGACGGATCTTTCTTTTTAAGATGATGTATAACCACTAAAAAGAAAGAGAAAAAGGTAGGGAATTCGTAGGGATAAGGATGTAAACGATGTAAAATGGAGAAGATTCGTTTTAAAGATCTTACCTTACCAGTAATGACAAAAAATGGCAGGGAAATTTCTAGGGAAATTTTTCTTTTCGACAATTCAAAACATGAGGAATCGTTTTTCTAAGATATGAAATGAAGAATCTTTATTTTTTAAAGAAAGAAAAAAAGGTAGGAAATTCCTTTGGGATAAAATATGTTTTCTAGATCTCAATAGTTTTCTATACACTAAACAATCATTTGAGTGTTTAGAAAACTATTGAAATCTAGAAAATGTTCGTTTTTTAAGATCTTCCGTTACCTGCAATGAAAAAAAATGGCAGGGAAACTCTTAGAGAAATTATTTTTCCTCTTAAAACATGAGGAATCGTTTTTCTAGGATATAAAAATGAAGAATATTTGTTTTTAAGATTATCTATTATCGCTATAAAAAAAGAAAAAGGTAGGGAATTCTTTAGGAATAAAATAAACGTTCTAAATTGATTTCAATTCAGCTTTCTAAACATTATTAAATGATGTAAAAATGGAGAATGTTCGATTTTAGGATCTTCCGTTGCGAGTAATGACAGAAAATGGTAGGGAATTTTTCAGGGAAATTTTTCTTTTCAATTAATGGGGTCTTAAAACATGAGGAATCGTTTTTCTAGGATATGAAAATGAAGAATGTTTGTTTTCATCGCTAAACAGAAAGACAAAAGTAGGGTACTACCTAGGGATACAATATAATTTCTAAATACATTCCAATACAACTTTCTAAACATTACGTTAAGAGTAATTACAAAAAACGGCAGGACATTTCTTAGGAAAATGTTTTTTTCGACCAATACATCTCAAAACATAAGAAATCGTTTTTCTAGGTTATAAAAATGAAGAACCTTTGCTTTTAAGATTATCTATTACCAATAAAGAAAAAGAAAAAGAAGTAGGGAATTCTTTAGGGATTAGATTTACTTTAGTTTTTAAAATCTGTTAGGAGTGTTGACAAAAAAGTGGCAGGGAATTTTTCAGGGAAATTTTTTTTTGATCAATACAGATTTTAAAACATCAGGAATCGTTTTCTAGTAAAATGAAGAATCTTTGTTTTTAAGATTATATATTACAACTAAAGAGAAAGGAAAAGAGGTAGGGAATTCTTTAATATGTGTTATTATACGATAAAAAAAATGGAAAATATTTATTTTTAAGATCTGTTACGAGTAATGACAAACAAAGGCACGGAATTTTTCAGGGGAATTGTTTTTTCGATTAATACAAATCTCAAAACATGAGGAATCGTTTTCTAGGATATGAAAATGAAGTATCTTTCTTTTTAAGATGATCTATTACCTTTAAAATGTTTTAAGATTATCTATTACCGCTGAAGACAAAAAAAGTTAGGAAATACTTTGAGGATAAAATATCCTTTCAGAATAGAATTCAATACTTTTTAAACACTATTAAACTATTAAAGAATGGAGAATGTTCGTCTTTAAGATCTTCCGTTACGAGTAATGACAAAGTTGAAGGGAATTTCTCAGTGAAATCCTTTTTTCAATCAATACAGCTCTTAAAACATGAGGAATCGTTTTTCTAGGATGTGAAAATGAAGAATCTTTGTTTTTAGGATTTTCTATTACCGCTAAAGAGAAAGGAAAAATTGTAGGAAATTCTTTAGTGAAAAATTTACTTTCTAAATAGATTTCAAGACAGCTTTATAAACACTATTAAACGATGTAAAAATGGAGAATGCTCGTTTTTATGATGTTCCAATACGAGTAATGATAAAAGAATGGCAGGAAATTTTTCAGGGGAATTTTTTTTTCTTGATTCAAATAGCTTTTAAAAATGAGGAATCGCTTTTGTAGGATATGAAAGAAGAGAATATTTGCTTTTAAGATTATTTAAAGATAAAAAAAAAGAAATTCCTTAAGGATAAAATATACTTTCTAAATACAGCTTTCTAAACACTATTAAACGATATAAAAATGGAGAATATTCTTTTTAAGATCGGTTACGAGGAATGATAAAAAATGGCAGGGAATTTTTCAGGGAAATGTTTTTTTTGATCACTACAGATTTTAAAAAACGAGGAATAATTTTTATAGGAGTAATCTTTGTTTTTAAGAAAGAGAAAAGGTACTGAATTTTTTTAGGGATAAAATAAACTTTCGTAATAGATTTCTATAGAGGTTTTTAAACACAATTAAACGATATAAAATTGGATAATGTTCATTTTTAAGATCTTCCGTTACCGGTAATGAATAAAAATGGCAGGGAAATTTCTAGGGAAATTTCAATAGCTTTCTAAACACTATTAAACGATGAAGGAATGAACAATATTCGTTTTTAAGATCTTCCGTTACCAGTAATGACAAAAATGGCAGGGAAATTTCTAAGGAAATTTTTTTTTTGACTAATACAGCTCTTAAAACATGAGGAATCGTTTTTCTAAGATATATAAATGACGGATCTTTCTTTTTAAGATGATGTATAACCACTAAAAAGAAAGAGAAAAAGGTAGGGAATTCCTAGGGATAAGGATGTAAACGATGTAAAATGGAGAAGATTCGTTTTAAAGATCTTACCTTACCAGTAATGACAAGAAATGGCAGGGAAATTTCTAGGGAAATTTTTCTTTTCGACAACTCAAAACATGAGGAATCGTTTTTCTAAGATATACAAATGAAGAATCTTTCTTTTTAAAAGAATTCCTTAGGGATAAAATATGTTTTCTAGATTTCATTAGTTTTCTAAACACTAAACGATCATTTAAATGTTTAGAAAACTATTGAAATCTAGAAAATGTTCGTTTTTAAGATCTTCCGTTACCTGCAATGAAAAATAATGGCAGGGAAACTCTTAGGGAAATTATTTTTTCGATCAATACAGCTCTTAAAACATGAGGAATCGTTTTTCTAGGATATAAAAATGAAGAATATTTGTTTTTAAGATTATCTATTATCGCTATGAAAAAAGAAAAAGGTAGGGAATTCTTTAGGAATAAAATAAACGTTCTAAATTGATTTCAATTCAGCTTTCTAAACATTATTAAACGATGTAAAAATGGAGAATGTTCGATTTTAGGATCTTCCGTTGCGAGTAATGACAGAAAACGGTAGGGAATTTTTCAGGGAAATTTTTCTTTTCAATTAATGGGGTCTTAAAACATGAGGAATCGTTTTTCTAGGATATGAAAATGAAGAATGTTTGTTTTTATCGCTAAACAGAAAGATAAAAGTAGGGTACTACCTAGGGATACAATATAATTTCTAAATACATTCCAATACAACTTTCTAAATATCATTAAACGATGTAAAGATGGAGAATGTTCGTTTATCAGATCTTCCGTTAAGAGTAATTACAAAAAACGGCAGGACATTTCTTAGGGAAATGTTTTTTTCGACCAATACATCTCAAAACATAAGAAATCGTTTTTCTAGGTTATGAAAATGAAGAACCTTTGCTTTTAAGATTATCTATTACCAATAAAGAAAAAGAAAAAGAGGTAGGGAATTCTTTAGGGATTAGATTTACTTTAGTTTTTAAAATCTGTTAGGAGTGTTGACAAAAAAGTGGCAGGGAATTTTTCAGGGAAATTTTTTCTCGATCAATACAGATTTTAAAACATCAGGAATCGTTTTCTAGTAAAATGAAGCATCTTTGTTTTTAAGAATATCTATTACAACTAAAGAGAAAGAAAAAGAGGTAGGGAATTCTTTAATACGTGTTATTATACGATACAAAAAATGGAAAATATTTGTTTTTAAGATCTGTTACGAGTAATGACAAAAAAAGGCACGGAATTTTTCAGGGGTATTGTTTTTTCGATTAATACAAATCTCAAAACGAGAAATCGTTTTCTAGGATATAAAAATGAAGTATCTTTCTTTTTTAGATGACCTTTAAAAAGTTTTAAGATTATCTATTACCACTGGACAAAAAAAGTTAGGAAATACTTTGAGGATAAAATATCCTTTCAGAATAGAATTAAATACTTTTTAAACACTATTAAACGATGTAACAATGGAGAATGTTCGTCTTTAAGATCTTCCGTTACGAGCAATGACAGAAAGTTGAAGGGAATTTCTCAGTGAAATCCTTTTTTCAATCAATACAGCTCTTCAGACATGAGGAATCGTTTTTCTAGGATATGAAAATGAAGAATCTTTGTTTTTAGGATTTTCTATTACCGCTAAAGAGAAAGGAAAAATTGTATGAAATTCTTTAGTGAAAAATTTACTTTCTAAATAGATTTCAAGACAGCTTTATAAACACTATTAAACGATGTAAAAATGGAGAATGCTCGTTTTTATGATGATCCAATGCGAGTAATGATAAAAGAATGGCAGGAAATTTTTCAAGTGAATTTTTTTTTCTTGATTCAAATAGCTTTTAAAAATGAGGATTCGTTTTTGTAGGATATGAAAGAGGAGAATATTTGCTTTTAAGATTATTTAAAGATAAAAACAAAAATTCCTAAAGTATAAAATAAACTTTCTAAATACAGCTTTCTAAACACTATTAAACGATATAAAAATGGAGAATATTCTTTTTTGATCGGTTAGGAGGAATGATAAAAAATGGCAGGGAATTTTTCAGGGAAATGTTTTTTTTGATCACTACAGATTTTAAAAAACGAGGAATAATTTTTATAGGATAAAAGAAGGAGTAATCTTTGTTTTTAAGAAAGAAAAAAGGTACGGAATTTTTTTAGGGATAAAATAAACTTTCGTAATAGATTTCTATAGTTTTTTAAACACAATTAAACGATATAAAATTGGATAATGTTCGTTTTTAAGATCTTCCGTTACCAGTAATGAATAAAAATGGCAGGGAAATTTCTATGGAAATTTTTCTTTTCGATCAATACATGAGGAATCGTTTTTCTAAGATATAAGAATAAAGAATCTTTGTTTTTAAGATTATCTATTACCTCTAAAAAGAAAGAAAAAAGGTAGGTAATTCGTTACGGTAAAATATACTTTTTAAATAGATTTCAATAGCTTTCTAAACACTATTAAACGATGAAGGAATGAACAATGTTCGTTTTTAAGATCTTCCGTTACCAGTAATGACAAAAATGGCAGGGAAATTTCTAGGGAAATTTTTTTTTTTTTTTACTAATACAGCTCTTAAAACATGAGGAATCGTTTTTCTAAGATATATAAATGACGGATCTTTCTTTTTAAGATGATGTATAACCACTAAAAAGAAAGAGAAAAAGGTAGGGAATTCCTAGGGATAAGAATGTAAACGATGTAAAATGGAGAAGATTCGTTTTAAAGATCTTACCTTACCAGTAATGACAAAAAATGGCAGGGAAATTTCTAGGGAAATTTTTCTTTTCGACAATTCAAAACATGAGGAATCGTTTTTCTAAGATATAGAAATGAAGAATCTTTCTTTTTAAAAGAAAGAAAAAAAAGGTAGGAAATTCCTTTAGGATAAAATATGTTTTCTAGATCTCAATAGTTTTCTAAACACTAAACAATCATTTGAGTGTTTAGACAACTATTAGAAAAATGAGGAATCGTTTTTGTAGGATATGAAAGAGGAGAATATTTGCTTTTAAGATTATTTAAAGATAAAAAAAAGAAATTCCTTAAGGATAAAATATACTTTCTAAATACAGCTTTCTAAACTCTATTAAACGATATGAAAATGGAGAATATTGTTTTTAAGATCGGGTACGAGGAATGATAAAAAATGGCAGGGAATTTTTCAGGGAAATGTTTTTTTTGATCACTACAGATTTTAGAAATCTAGGAATAATTTTTATAGGATAAGAGGAGTAATCTTTGTTTTTAAGAAAGAGAAAAGGTACGGAATTTTTTTAGGGATAAAATAAACTTTCGTAATAGATTTCTATAGAGTTTTTTAAACAATTAAACGATATAAAATTGGATAATGTTCGTTTTTAAGATCTTCCGTTACCAGTAATGAATGAAAATGGCAGGGAAATTTCTATGGAAATTTTTCTTTTCGATCAATACATGAGGAATCGTTTTTCTAAGATATAAGAATAAAGAATCTTTGTTAAGATTATCTATTACTTCTAAAAAGAAAGAAAAAAGGTATGTAATTCATTACGGTAAAATATACTTTTTAAATAGATTTCAATAGCTTTCTAAACACTATTAAACGATGAAGGAATGAACAATGTTCGTTTTTAAGATCTTCCGTTACCAGTAATGACAAAAATGGCAGGGAAATTTCTAAGGAAATTTTTTTTTTTACTAATACAGCTCTTAAAACATGGGGAATCGTTTTTCTAAGATATATAAATGACGGATCTTTCTTTTTAAGATGATGTATAACTACTAAAAAGAAAGAGAAAAAGGTAGGGAATTCGTAGGGATAAGGATGTAAACGATGTAAAATGGAGAAGATTCGTTTTAAAGATCTTACCTTACCAGTAATGACAAAAAATGGCAGGGAAATTTCTAGGGAAATTTTTCTTTTCGACAATTCAAAACATGAGGAATCGTTTTTCTAAGATGTATATACAAATGAAGAATCTTTCTTTTTAAAAGAAAGAGAAAAAGGTAGGGAATTCCTTAGGGATAAAATATGTTATCTAGATCTCAATAGTTTTCTAAACACTAAACGATCATTTGAATGTTTAGAAAACTATTGAAATCTAGAAAATGTTCGTTTTTAAGATCTTCCGTTACCTGCAATGAAAAAAAATGGCAGGGAAACTCTTAGAGAAATAATTTTTTCGATCTTAAAACATGAGGAATCGTTTTTCTAGGATATAAAAATGAAGAATATTTGTTTTTAAGATTATCTATTATCGCTATAAAAAAAGAAAAAGGTAGGGAATTCTTTAGGAATAAAATAAACGTTCTAAATTGAATTCAATTCAGCTTTCTAAACATTATTAAATGATGTAAAAATGGAGAATGTTCGATTTTAGGATCTTCCGTTGCGAGTAATGACAGAAAATGGTAGGGAATTTTTCAGGGAAATTTTTCTTTTCAATTAATGGGGTCTTAAAACATGAGGAATCGTTTTTCTAGGATATGAAAATGAAGAATGTTTGTTTTTATCGCTAAACAGAAAGACAAAAGTAGGGTACTACCTAGGGATACAATATAATTTCTAAATACATTCCAATACAACTTTCTAAACATTATTAAATAGAGATGGAGAATGTTCGTTTATCAGATCTTCCGTTAAGAGTAATTACAAAAAACGGCAGGACATTGCTTTTAAGATTATCTATTACCAATGAAGAAAAAGAAAAAGAAGTAGGGATTTCTTTAGGGATTAGATTTACTTTAGTTTTTAAAATCTGTTAGGAGTGTTGACAAAAAAGTGGCAGAGAATTTTTCAGGGAAATTTTTTTTCGATCAATACAGCTCTTAAAACATGAGGAATCGTTTTTCTAGGATATAAAAATGAATAATATTTGTTTTTAAGATTATCTATTATCGCTATAAAAAAAGAAAAAGGTAGGGAATTATTTAGGAATAAAATAAACGTTCTAAATTGATTTCAATTCAGCTTTCTTAACATTATTAAATGATGTATAAATGGAGAATGTTCGATTTTAGGATCTTCCGTTGCGAGTAATGACAGAAAATGGTAGGGAATTTTTCAGGGAAATTTTTCTTTTCAATTAATGGGGTCTTAAAACATGAGGAATCGTTTTTCTAGGATATGAAAATGAAGAATGTTTTTATCGCTAAACAGAAAGACAAAAGTAGGGATACAATATAATTTCTAAATACATTCCAATACAACCTTCTAAACATTATTAAACGATGTAAAGATGGAGAATGTTCGTTTATCAGATCTTCCGTTAAGAGTAATTACAAAAAACGGCAGGACATTTCTTAGGAAAATGGTTTTTTCGACCAATACATCTCAAAACATAAGAAATCGTTTTTCTAGGTAATGAAAATGAAGAACCTTTGCTTTTAAGATTATCTATTACCAATAAAGAAAAAGAAAAAGAGGTAGGGAATTCTTTAGGGATTAGATTTACTTGTTTTTAAAATCTGTTAGGAGTGTTGACAAAAAAGTGGCAGGGAATTTTTCAGGGAAATTTTTTTTCGATCAATACAGATTTTAAAACATCAGGAATCGTTTTCTAGTATATGTAAAATGAAGAATCTTTGTTTTTAAGATTATTTATTAACACTAAAGAGAAAGAAAAAAGGTAGGGAATTCTTTAATTATAAAATGTGTTAAATACATTTTAATACAGCTTTCTAAACTCTATTAAACGATACAAAAATGAAAAATACTTGTTACGAGTAATGACAAAAAAAGGCACGGAATTTTTCAGGGGAATTGTTTTTTCGATCAATACAATTCTTAAAACATGAGGAATCGTTTTCTAGGATATAGAAATGAAGAATCTTTGTTTTTAAGATCATCTATTACCACTGAAGACAAAAAAAAGTGGGGAATTCCTTGAGAATAAAATATACTTTCTAAATAGAATCCAATACATCATTTCTAATCACCAAAATGGAAAATGTTCGTTTCATAGGGAAATTTAATAGATAATTTAAGATTATCTATTATCGCTATAGAAAAAGAAAAAAGGTGGGGAATTCTTTAGTGATAAAATATATTTCTAAATAGATTTCAATACATTTTTCTAAACATTATCAAACAATATGAAAATGACGGAATTTTCCAGGGAAATTTTTTTTATTCGATCACTAGAATCACTAGAATCGTTTTTCTAGGATATGAAAATGAAGAATCTTTGTTTTTAAGATTAAGAAAGATTAAGAAAGATTAAGAAAGAAAAAAGGTAGGGAATATACTTTCTAAATAGATTTCAATACAGCTTTCTAAATACTATTAAGCGATATGAAAATGGAGAATGTTCGTTTATAAGATCTGTTACGAGGATTAATAAAAAATGGCAGGGAATTTTTCAGGGAAATTTTTTTTTCGATCACTACAGATCTTATGACATAAGGAATCGTTTTTCTAGGATACGAAAATGAAGAATCTTTGTTTTTAAGATTATCTATTACCGCTAAAAAGAAAGAAAAAAGGTAAGCAATTTCTTCCGTTACGAGTAAAGACAAAAAAAATGGCAGGGAAATTTTTAGGGAAATTTTTTTTCGATCAATAGAGATCTTAAAACATGAAGAAATCGTTTTTTTAAGAGAAAGAAAAAAAGGCAGAGAATTTTTTAAGGATATAATATAGGTATTAAATACATTTCAAAATAGTTTTCTAAAAACTATTAAATGATACAAAAATGGAGAATGTTCATTTTTAAGATCAGTTAAGAGTAATGACAAATAATGGCTGGGAATTTTTCAGGGAAATTTTTATTGTCGATCAATACAGATCTTAAAAGATGAGGAATCGTTTTGAAGATTTTCTATTATACCTGAAATGAAAGAAAAAGGTTAGGGAATTCTTTAGGAAAATAAAATACATTTCTAAATAGTACAGCTTTCTAAACATTATTACATGAAGAATGTTTGTTTTTAAAATCTTACGTTGAGTAATGACAAAAAATGACGGAATTTTTCAGGGAAATTCTTTTTTTTTTTCGATAAAACATAAGAAATCGTTTTTCTGGGATAAGAAAATGAAGAATCTTTGATATTAAAGTTAACTATTACCGCTGAAGACAAAAGAAGGTAGGGATTTCTTTGGGGATAAAATGTACTTTCAAAATAGATTTCAATACATCTTTCTAAACACTATTAAGCAATGGAAAAATGGGGAATGTTCGTTTTTAAGATCTTCCGTTATGAGTAATGACAAGAAATGGCAGGGGTTTCTGAGGGAAATTTTTTTTTTCGATCAATACATATCTTAAACCATACGGAATCGTTTTTCTGGGATATGAAAATGAAGAATCTTTGTTTTTAATATTATTACCACTAAAGAGAAAGAAAAAGAGGGATTTCTTTAGGGATAAAATATACTTTCTAAAAATATTTCAATACAGATTTGTAAACACTATTAAGCATTAAATAAATGAAGAATGTTCGTTTTTAAGATCTCTTATGAATAGTGACAAAATGGCAGGGAATTTTTCAGGGCATATTTTTTTTTTTTAATATAGCTCTTAAAACATGAGGAATCGTTTTTCTATGACATGAAAATAAAGAATCAAGAGAGATTCTTCAGATTATACACTACGGCTAAAGAGGTAAAATATTTTTTCTACATACAATACAGGTTTCTAAACTAGGATATGAATATGAAGAAACGGAGAATGTTAATTTTAGAGATCTGTTACAAGAAATTTTCAGGGAATTGTTTTTTTCGATCACTACAGAGCTTAAAACATGAATCGTTTTTCTAGGATATGAAAATGAAGAATCTTTGTTTTTAAGATTATCTATTACCTCGAAAAAGAAAGAAAAAATTTACGGAATCTTTTAGGGATAAAATATACATTTTAAATAGATTTCAATTTTTAAACACTATTAAACGAGGTAGAAATGTTACAGATCTTAGAACATTAGGAATCGTTTTCTAGGATATGTAAATGAAGAATCTTTGTTTTTAAGATTATTACCGCTAAAATGAAAGAAAAAAAAAGGTATGGAATTCTTTAATTACAGGTTTCTAAACACTATTAAACGATACAAAAATGGAGAATATTTGTTATGTTATGTTATGTTATGTTATGTTACTCTGTTACGAGTAATGACAAAAAATGGCAGGGAATTTTTCAGGGGAATTCTTTTTTCGATCAAAGTAGGAATCGTTTTCTAGGATATAAAAATGAAGAATCTCTGTTTTTAAGATTACTGCTTAAGAAAGTTAGGGAATTCTTTAGGGATAAAATATAGGTATTAAATAGATTTCAATACAGCTGTAAAAATGTACAAATGAAGAATGATGGTTAAGATTATCCATTACGAGCAATGACAAAAATGGCAGGGAATTTTTCGGGGAAATTCTTTTCTCGATTAATACAGCTCTTAAAACAGGAGGCATCGTTTTTCTAGGATACAAAAATGAAGAATCTTTGCTTTTAAGATTATCTATTACCACTGAAGACAAAAAAAAGTAGGGAATCCAATACATCTTAACAAATGTAAAAATGGAGAATGTTCGTTTTTAAGATCTTCCGTTACGAGTAATGACAAAAAATGGCAGGAAATTTCTTGGGGAAATTTCTTTTTTCGATCAATACAGCTCTTCAAACATTAGGAATCGTTTTCTATGAAAATGAAGAATCTTTGTTTTTAAGATTATCATTTATCGCTAAAGAGAAAGATAAATAAATTATACTTTCTAAATATATTTCAATACAGTAGTAACCCAAAATGACGGAATTTTTCAGGGAATTTTCTATGAAAATGAATCTTTCTATTTTAAGATTATCTCATCGCTAAAGAGAGAAAAAGAGGCAGGGAATCTTTTAGGGATAAATTTTTTTTTTTTCTAAATACAGCTTTCTAGACACTATTAAACGATGTAAAAAGGGACTTTAAGACGAGAATGGGCTTGCGGGCAAGGGTCTGATGGGCTTGAAGGCGATGGCCTGATGGTCTTAAAGGAGAGGGTTTCAAGGAAAAGATCTAATAGGCTTTAAGGCGAGGGTCTGATGATCTTGAAACAGGGTCTGATGGGCTTGAAGGCGAGGGTATGATGGACCTTCTCCTTCAAGGCCATCAGAATCACGCGTTCATCAACGCGTGATTCTGATGGCCTTGAAGGAGAAGGTCTGATAAGCGTGAAGACTAGGGTCTGATGGTCATGAAGGCGAATATGTCATGGGCATGAAGCTGAGGACCTAATGGGCTTGAAGGCGAGGGCTTGATGGGCTTCATGGCGAATGTCTGATGGGATTCAAGGCGAAGGTCTGAAGGGCTTGAAGTCGAGGGTCTATTGAACTTAAATTTGGCGAGTGTCATACGTTTCAAGGCGAGGGGTCTGATGGGCTAAAAGGTGTGGAAGTGGCGAATGTCTGATGGGCTTGAAGGCTAGGGTCTGATGGGCTTAAAGGTAATGGACTGATAAGCATGAAGGCTTGGGTCCGATGGCCTTGAACTTGATGCTGAGGGTCTAATGAGTTTGATGACATGGCTTGAAGGAGGGGATCTGATGGGCTTGAAGGCGAGGGTCTGATGGGCTAGAATGTGTGGGAATGGTAAGATTAAAGGCGAAGGTCTGATGGGCTTGAAGGAGAGGGTCTAATGGGGTAAAAGGTGTGGGAATGATTAGATTGAAGCCTGATGGGCTTGAAGGTTAGGGTCTGATGGGCTTAAAGGTGGGGGTCTGATTGGCTTGAAAGACTGGGTCTGATGTACTGAGTACTGAGGTTCTTCAAAGCTATGGCCTGATGGGCATGAAGGCGAGGTGTCTGATGAGTTTGAAGGCGTGGGTCTGATCGAATTGATGGTGAAGGTCTGATGGGCTTGAAGGCGAATCTCTCATGGCTTTGAAGGCATGAAGGTGAGGGACTGATGGGCTTTAAGTCGAGGGTCTGATGCACTTGAAGGCGTGTCTGATCTAATTAAAGGCGACGACCTGATGGGCTTAAAAGCGAGGGTCTGATGGGATTGAAGTCGAATGTCTGGTGGGCTTTAATTAAAGGCGAGGGTCTGATAGGCTTGAAGGCGAGGGTGTGATGTGCTTGAAGACGTGGGTCTGTTAGGCTTGAAGGCGAGGAACTGATTGGCTTGAAGTCGACGGTCTGATGGGTTTGAAGGCGAAGGTCTCAAGGGCCTGAAGGCGAGGATCTGAGTTGCTTCAAGGCGAGGGTCTGATGGGCTTGAATGCAAAAGTCCCAAGGGGCGTGAAGGCGAGGGTCTGATGGGCTTGAAGGCGAGGATCTGATGGGCTTCAAGGCTAGGGTCTGATCGGGTTGAAGGCAAAAGTCTCAAGGGCTTGAAGGAGAGGGTCTGATGGGCTTGAAAGCGATGATCTTGTTGGCTTTAAGGCGAGAGTCTGATGGGCTTAAAGGCGATCGTCTGATGGGTGTTAAGGAAAGGGGTTGATTTGGCTTAAAGACCAAGATCTGATGGGCTCGAAGGCGAGGTTCTGATGAGCTTGAATGCGAGGGTCTCATTGACCTGAAATCGAGGATCTGATTTGCTTTAAGGCAAGGGTCTGATGGGATTGAACGTGAAAGTCTCATGGGCTTGAAGGCGAGGGTCATATGAGGATGAAGGAAATGTCATCGGTGCTCGAAGGCAAAGGTCTAATGGGCCTGAAGGCGGGCGTCTGATGGGCTTGTAGACGAGGGTCTGATGGGCTTGAAGGCGAGGTGTCTGATATGCTTGAAACCGTAGGTCTAATGGACTTGTAGGCGAAGTTCTGATGTGGTTGAAGAGGGTGTGATGTGCATGCTTAAATACGAGGGCCTGATGGGCTTAAAAGCGAGGGATTGTTGGGATTGAATTCGAATGTCTGATGGGCGAGGTGTGATTTGCTTGAAGGCGTGGGTCTGATGAGCTTGAAGGTGAGGATCTGGTTTGCTTTTTAGCGAGTGTCTGATGGGAGGGGGTCTGATGGGCTTGAAGGTGAGGGTCAAATGGATTTGAAGGCGAGGGGCTGATGGGCTTGAAGGCGAAAATCTGATGGGCTGAAAGGCGAGAGTCTCATGGGTCTGGAGGCAAGGATCTGATTTGCTTCAAGAGGCAGGTCTGATGGGCTTGAAGGCGAGGGTTTGATGATCTTGAAGGGGAGGATCTGATGGGCTTGAAGGCGAGGGTCTGATGGGCTAAA
>NC_092261.1:23606616-23634098 GCF_036320965.1 Panulirus ornatus
CCCTTGCTTTCCAGCCCATCATACCCTCGCCTTTACATCCATCAGACACTATCCTTCAAGCCCATCAGACCATCGCCTTCAAGCCCATAAGACCTTCGCATTTAAGTTCATCAGACACTCGCCTTCAAGCCCATCAGACCCTAAACTTCAAGCCCATCAGACCCTCGCTTTCCAGCCCATCACACCATCGCATTCAAGCCCAACAGACACTAGCCTTCAAGCCCGTCAGATCCTCGCCTTCATGTCCATCAGAAACTCGCCTTCAGGCAAATCAAACCCTCACCTTCCAGGCCATCAGACCCTCGCATTCACGTTCATCACACACTCGTCTTCAAGCCCATAAGACCTTTGCTTTCCAACATAACAGACCCTCGCCTTCAAGCCCATCAGTCCCTCGCCTTCAAGCCAATCAGTCCCTCGCCTTCAAGCCCGAGAGACCATAGCCTTCAAGCTCATCACACACTCGCCTTTAAAAAGCCCATCACATCCTAGCCTTCAAGCCCATCAGACCTTCGCTTTCAGGCTCATCAGACTCTCGCATTCCAGGCCATCAGACCCTGGCATTCATGTCCATCACACACTCGTCTTCAAGCCCAACAGACCCTTGCTTTCCAGCATAAAAGACCTCCGAATTCAAGCCCGTGAGATATTCGCCTTCACGTTCATCAGAAACTCGCCTTCAGGCAAATCAGACCCTCGCCTTCCAGGCCATCAGATCCTGGCATTCACGTCCATCACACACTCGTCTTCAGGCCCATAAGATCCTTGCTTTCCAGCATAACAGACCCTCGCCTTCAAGCTCATCAGTCCCTCGCCTTTAAACACGAGAGACCCTAGCCTTCAAGCCCATCACATCCTCGCCTTCAAGCCTATCAAACCCTCGCTTTCAAGCTCATCAAAAACTCGCCTTCAAGCCTATCAGACCTTCGTATTCAGGCCCAACAAACCTTAGACTTCAAGTCCATCAAACCCTGGCATTCACATCCATCAGACACTCTCCGTCAAGCATATCAGACCTTCGCCTTCAAGCCCATCAGACCCTAGCCTTCAAGCTCATTACACTTTCGCCTTCAAACCCATCACGCCCACGCCTTCAAGCCCGTCAGACGTTGCACACAAGCCCATAAGACTCTCGCCATCTAGCACATCAAACCATCGCCTTCAAGTCAATCAAACACTCTTTTTCAAGCCCATCAGACCCTGCCATTCACATCCATCAGACACTCGCCTTCAAGCCTATCAGACATTCGTATTCAAGCCCAACAGACCTTACACTTCAAGCCCATCAGACCCTGGCATTCACATCCATCAGACACTCTCCGTCAAGCATATCAGACCCTCGCCTTCAAGCCCATCAGACCCTAGCCTTCAAGCTTATTACACTTTCGCCTTCAAACCCATCACACCCACGCATTCAAACCCATCAGACCCTAACCTTCAAGCCCATCAGACCCTAGCCTACAAGCTCATGAAACCCTCGCATGCAAGCCTATCGGACCCTTGCTTCAAGCGCATCAGACCCTTGCTTTCCAGCCCATCACACCATCGCCTTCAAGTCGATCAAACGCTCTTCTTCAAGCCCATCAGACCTTCGCATTCAAGCCCATCAGACCCTAAACTTCAAGCCCATCAGACCTTAGCATATAAGCTCTTGAAACCCTCGCATTCAAGCCTATCGGACCCTTGCTTCAAGCCCATCAGATCCTGGCTTTCCAGCCCATCATACCCTCGCTTTCACGTCCATCAGACACTATCCTTCAAGCAAATCAGACCCATGCATTCAAGCCCCTCAGACCTTTGCATTCACGTCCATCAGACATTCGCCTTCAAGCCTATCAGACCCTCGCATTCACGGCCATCAGACCCTCGCCTTAAAACCCATCAAACCCTCGCCTTCAAACCCATCAAACACTCGCACTCAAGCCCAACAGACACTAGCCTTCAAGCCCGTCAGATCCTCGTTCACGTCCATCAGACACTCGCCTACAGGCAAATCAGACCCTCGCCTTCAAGGCCATCAGACCCTGGCATTCACGTCCATCACACACTCGCCTTCAAGCCCATAAGACCCTAGCTTTACAGCATAACAGACCCTCGCCTTCAAGCCCATCAGTCCCTCGCCTTCAAGCCCGAGAGACCCTCGCATTCAAGCCCAACCGACACTAGCCTTCAAGCCAATCAGACCCTCGCCTTCAAGCCCATCAGACCCTCGCTTTCAGGCTCATCAGACATTCGCCTTCAAGCCTATCAGACCTTCATATTCAACCCCAACAGACCTTAGACTTCAAGTCCATCAAACACTGGCATTCACATCCAACAGACACTCGCCTTCAAGCCTATCAAACCCTCCCTTTCAAGCTCAGCAGAACCTCGCCTTCAAGCCCATCAGACCCTAGCCTTTAAACCAGTCAGACCTTTGCATTCAAGCCCATCAGACCCTCGCTTTCCAGCCCATCAGACCATCGCCTTCAAGTCGATCAAACGCTCTTCTTCAAGGCAATCTGACCTTCGGATTCAAGCCCATCAGACCCTAAACTTCAAGCCCATCAGACCCTAGCCTACAAGCTCATGAAACCCTCGCATTCAAGCCTATCGGACCCTTGCTTCAAGCCCATCGGACCTTCGCTTTCCAGCCCATCATACCCTCGCCTTCACGTCCATCAGACACTATCCTTCAACCAAATCAGACCCATGCATTCAAGCCCCTCAGACCTTTGCATTCACGCCCATCACACATTCGCCTTGAAGCCTATCAGACCTTCGCATTCAAGGCCATCAGACCCTCGCCTTCAAACCCATCAAACTCTCGCCATCGAACCCATCAAACACTCGCCTTCCAGTCCATCAGACAATCGCCTTCACGTCCATCAGACACTAGCCTTCAAGCCCATCAGACCATCGCTTTGAAGTCCAATAGACCCTCGCCTTCAAGCCCATCACACCATCGCATTCAAGCCCAACAGACCCTAGCCTTCAAACCCTCGCCTTCACGTCCATCAGACACTCGCCTTCAGGCAAATCAGACCCTCGTCTTCCAGGCCATCAGACCCTAGCATTCACGTTCATCATACACTTGCCTTCAAGCCCATAGACCCTCGCTTTACAGCATAACAGAATCTCGCCTTCAAGCCACATCAGTCCCTCGCGTTCAAGTTCATCACACACTCGCCTTCAAGCCCATCAAATCCTCGTCTTCAAGCCCATCAGACCTTCGATTTCAGGCTCATCAGACCCTCGCCTTCCAGGCCATCAGACCATCGCATTCACGTCCATCACACACTCGTCTTCAAGCCCAACAGACCCTTGCTTTCCAGCATAACAGACATCCGCCTTCAAGCACAACGGATCCTCGCCTTCACGTCCATCAAAAACTCGCCTTCAGGCAAATCAGACCCTCGCCTTCCAGGCCATCAGAACCTCGCATTGACGTCCATCACACACTCGTCTTCAAGCCCATAAGACCCTTGCTTTCCAGTATAACAGACCCTCGCCTTAAAGCCCATCAGTCCCTCGCCTTTAAACCCGAGAGACTCTAGCCTTCAAGCTCATCACACACTCGCGTTCAAGCCCATCAATCCTCGCTTGTAGGCCCATCAAACCCTCGCTTTCAGGCTCATATGAAACTCGCTTTCAAGCCTATCAGACCTTCGTAGTCAAGCCTAACAGACCTTAGACTTCAAGCCCATAAACCCCTGGCATTCACATCCATCAGACACTCTCCGTCAAGCATATCAGACCCTCGCCTTCAAGCCCATCAAAACCTAGCCTTCAAGCTCATGACACTTTCGCCTTCTAACCCATTACACCCACGCCTTCAAGCACATCAGACCTTGCACACAAGCCCATAAGACTCTCGCCATCTAGCCCATCAAACCCTCGCCTTCAAGTCAATAAAACAATCATCTTCAAGCCCATCAGACCAACGCATTCAAGTCCATCAGACCCTAGCCTTCGAGACCATCAGACCCTAGCCTACAAGCCCATCAGACCCTCGCATTAAAGCCGATCGGACCATTGTTTCAAGCCCATCAGACCCTCGCTTTCCAGCCAATCATACCCTCCACTTTACGTCCATCAGACACTATCCTTAAAGCAAATCACACCCATGAATTCAAGCTCCTCAGACCTTTGCATTCACGTCCATCACACATTCGCCTTCAGACCTATCAGACCTTCGCATCAAAGGCCATCACATCCTCGCCTTCAAACCCATCAAACCCTCGCCATCAAACGCATCAAACACTCTCCTTCCAGTCCATCAGACAATCGCCTTCACGTCCATCAGACACTAGCCTTCAAGCACATCAGACCCTCGCTTTGAAGTCCAATAGACCCTCGCCTTCAAGCCCATCAGACCCTCGCCTTCAAGCCCATCAGACCCTCGCCTTCAACCTCATTACACTTTCGCCTTCAAGCCCATCACACCCACGCCTTCAAGCCCATCAGACCTTGCACACAAGCCCATAAGACTCTCGCCATCTAGCCCATCAGACCAACGCCTTCAAGTCAATCAAACACTCTTCTTGAAGCCCATCAGACCCACGCATTCAAGTCCATCAGACCCTAGCCTTCAAGCCCGTCAGACCCTTCCTTCAAGCCCATCAGACCCTCAATTTCCAGCCCATCATACCCTCGCCTTTACATCCATCAAACACTATCCTTCAAGCCCATCAGACCTTCGCATTCACGTTCATCAGACACTCGCCTTCAAGCTCATCAGACCCCCGCCTTCAAGCCCATCAGACCCTCGCATTCAAGCCCAACAGACACTAGCCTTCAAGCCTGTCAGATCCTCGCCTTCACGTCCATCAGAAACTCGCATTCAGGCAAATCAGACCCTCGCCTTACAGGCCATCAGACTCTCGCTTTGAAGTCCATCAGACACTCGCCTTCAAGCCCATAAGACCCTCGCTTTCAAGTTCAATAGACCCTCACCTTCAAGCCCATCAGACCCCCGCCATCAAGCCCATCAGACCCTAGCCTTCAAGCTCATTACACTTTCGCCTTCAAGCCCATCAGAACTTGCACACATGCCCATAAGACCCTCGCCATCTAGCCCATCAGACACTCGCCTTCAAGTCAATCACTCTCCTTCAAGCCCATCAGACCCACGCCTTCAAGTCCATCAGACCCTAACCTTCAAGCCCATCAGACCCTGGCCTACAAGCCCATCAGACCCTCGCATTCAAGCCTATCAGACCCTTGCTTCAAGCCCATCAGACCCTCAATATCAAGGACATCATACCCTCGCCTTTACATCCATCAGACACTATCCTTCAAGCCCATAAGACCTTCGCATTTACGTTCATCAGAAACTCGCCTTCAAGCTCATGTACCCCGCCTTCAAGCCCATCAGACCCTCGCATTCAAGCCCAACAGACACTCGTCTTCAAGCCCGTCAGATCCTTGCCTTAACGTCCATCAGAAACTCACCTTCAGGCAAATCAGACCCTCGCCTTCCAGGCCATCAGACCCTCGCATTCACGTCCATCACACACTCGTTTTCAAGCCCATAAGACCCTTGCTTTCCAGCATAACAGACCATCGCCTTCAAGCCCATCCGTCACTAGCCTTTAAACCCGAGAGACCCTAGCCTTCAAGCTCATCACACACTCGCCCTCAAGCCCATCACATCCTCGCCTTAAAGCCCATCAGACTCTCGCTTTCAGACTCATCAGCCACTCGCTTTCAAGCCTATCATACCTTCGTATTCAAGCCCAACAGACCTTAGACTTCAAGCCCATCAAACCCTGGCATTCACATCCATCAGAAACTCACCGTCAAGCCCATCAGACCCTCGATTTCCATCTACGCAAAACCTCGCCTTCAAGCCCACCAGACACTTGCCTTCAAACCCATCACAGCTTTGCATTCAAACCCATTAGACCCTCGCTTTCCAGCCCATCAGACCGTCGCCTTCAAGTCAATCAAACGCTCTTCTTCAAGACCATCAGACGCTCGCTTTGAAGTCCAATAGACCCTCGCATTGAAGCCCATCAGACCCTTGTCTTCAAGCCCATCAGACCCTAGCCTTCAAGCTCATTACACTTTCGACTTAAAGCCTATCACACCCACGCCTTCAAGCCATCAGACCTTGCACTCAAGTCCATAAGACTCTCGCCACTTAGCCCATCAGACCCTCGCCTTCAAGTCAATCAAACACTCTTCTTCAAGCCCATCACACCCACGCATTCAAGTCCATCAGACCGTAGCCTTCAAGCCCAGCAGACCCTAGCCTACAAGCCCATCAGACCCTCGCATTCAAGCCTATCAAACCCTGGCATTCACATCCATCAGAACCTCACCGTCAAGCCCATCAGACCCTCTCTTTCAAGCTACGCAAAACCTCGCCTTCAAGCCCACCAGACCCTCACTTTCCAGCCCATCATACCCTCGCCTTTACATCCATCATACACTATCCTTCAAGCCAATCAGACCTACGCTTTCACGTTCATTAGACACTCGCCTTCAAGCTCATCAGAACCCCACCTTCAACCCCATCAGACCCTCGCACTCAAGCCCAACAGACACGAGCCTTCAAGCCCGTCAGATCCTCGCCTTCAAGTCTATCAGAAACTCGCCCTCAAGCAAATCAGACCCTTACCTTCCAGGTCATCAGAACCTCGCAATCACGTCCATCACACACTCGCCTTCAAGACCATAAGACCCTCGCTTTCCAGCATAACAGACCCTGGCCTTCAAGCTCATCAGTCCCTCGCCTTCAAGCCCGAGAGAACCTAGCCTTCAACCTCATCACACACTCGTCTTCAAGCCCATCACATCCTCGCCTTCAAGCCCATCAGACCCTCGCTTTCAGGCTCATCAGACACTCGCCTTCAAGCCTATCATACCTTCGTATTCAAGGTAATCAGACCCTGGCATTCAAATCCATCAGACACTCGCCTTCAATCCCATCAGACCCTCGCTTTCAAGCTCAGCAGAACCTCGCATTCAAGCCCATCAGACCCTAGCCTTCAAACCCATCAGACCTTTGCATTAAAGCCCATCACACCCTCGCTTTCCAGCCCATCAGACCATCGCCTTCAAGTCGATCAAACGCTCTTCTTCAAGGCCATCAGACCTTCGCATTCAAGCCCATCAGATCCTAACCTTTAACCCCATCAGACCCTAGCCATCGGACCCTTGCTTCAAGCCCATCAGACCCAGGCTTTTCAGCCCATCATATCCTCGCCTTCACGTCCATCAGACCATATCCTTCAAGCAAATCAGACCCACGCATTCAAGCCCCTCAGGCCTTTGCATTCACGTCCATCACACATTCGCCTTCAAGCCAGTCAGACCTTCGCATTTAAGGCCATCAAACCCTCGCCTTCAAACCCATCAAACCCTCGCCTTCAAACCCATCAAACAATGGCCTTCCAGTCCATCAGACAATTGCCTTCACGTCCATCATACACTAGCCTTCAAGCCCATCAGACCCTCGCTTTGAAGTCCAATAGACCCTCGCCTTCAAGCCCATCAGACACTCGCCCTCAAGCCCATCAGACCCTCGCTTTCGGGCTTATCAGAAACTCGCCTTCAATCCTGTCAGAACTTCGCATTCAAGCTCAACAGACCTTAGAGTTCAAGCCCATCAAACCCTGGCATTCACATCCATCAGACTCTCGGAGTCAAGCCCATCAGACCCTCGCCTTCAAGCCCATCAGACCCTAGCATTCACGTCCATAACACACCCGCCTTCAAGCCCATAAGACCCTCGCTTTACAGCATAACAGACACTCGCCGTCAAGCCCATCAGACCCTCGCCTTCAAGCCCATCAGACCCTAGCCTTCAAGCTCATTACACTTTCGCCTTCAAACCCATCACACCCACGCCTTCAAGCCCATCAGACCTTGCACACAAGCCCATAAGACACTCGCCATCTAGCCCATCAAACCCTCGCCTTCAAGTCAATCAAACACTCTTCTTCAAGCCCATCAGACCCACGCATTCAAGTCCATCAGACCCCAGCCTTGAAGCCCATCAGACCCTTGCTTTCGGTCTCATCAGAAACTCGCCTTCAAGCCTATCAGAACTTCGTATTCGAGCTCAAACGACCTTAGACTTTAAGCCCATCAAACCCTGGCATTCACATCCATCAGACACTCGCCGTCAAGCCCATCAGACCCTAGCCTTCAAGACCAACAGACCCTAGCCTACAAGCTCATGAAACCCTCGCATTCAAGCCTATAGGACACTTCCTTCAAGCCCATCAGACCCTCGCTTTCCAGCCAATCATACCCTCTACTTTATGTCCATCAGACACTATCCTTAAAGCAAATCACACATACGAATTCAAGCCCCTCAGACCTTTGCATTCACGTCCATCAGACATTTGCCTTCAAACCTATCAGACCTTCGCATTTAAGGCCATCACATCCTCGCCTTCAAACACACCAAACCCTCGCCTTCAAACGCATCAAACACTCGCCTTTCAGACGCCTTCAAACACATCAAACCCTCGCCTTCAAACGCATCAAACACTCGCCTTCCAGTCCATCAGACAATCGCCTTCACGTCCATCAGATACTAGCCTTCAAGCACATCAGACCCTCGTTTTGAAGTCCAATAGACACACGCCATTAAGCCCTCAGACCCTCGCTTTCGAGCCCATCAGACCCTAGCCTTCAACCTCATTACACTTTCGCCTTCAAGCCCATCACACCCACGCCTTCAAGACCATCAGTCCTTGCACACAAGCCCAGAAGACTCTCGCCATCTAGCCCATCAGACCCACGCCTTCAAGTCAATCAAACACTCTTCTTCAAGCCCATCAGACCCACGCATTCAGGTCCATCAGACCCTTCCTTCAAGCCCATCAGACCCTCACTTTCCAGCCCATCATATCCTCGCCTTTACATCCAACAGACACTATCCTTCAAGCCCATCAGACCTTCGCATTCACGTTCATCAGACACTCGCCTTCAAGCTCATGTAAGCCGCCTTCAAGCCCATCAGACCCTCGCATTCAAGCCCAACAGACACTAGCCTTTAAGCCCGTCAGATCCTCGCCTTCACGTCCATCAGAAACTCGCATTCAGGCAAATCAGACCCTCGCTTTCCAGGCAACCAGACCCTCGCTTTCAAGTCCATCAGACACTCGCTTTCAAGCCCATCAGACCCTCGCTTTCAAGTCCAATAGACCCTCACCTTCAAGCCCATCAGAAATCCCGCCTTCAAGCCCATCAGACCCTAGCCTTCAAGCTCATTACACTTTCGCCTTCAAGCCCATCAGACCCTAGCCTTCAAGCTCATTACACTTTCGCCTTCAAGCCCATCAGACCTTGCACACATGCCCTAAAGACTCTCGCCATATAGCCCATCAGACACTCGCCTTCAAGTCAATCAAACACTCTCCTTCAAGCCCATCAGACCCACGCATTCAAGTCCATCAGACCCTAACCTTCAAGCCCATCAGACCCACGCATTCAAGTCCATCAGACTCTAACCTTCAAGCCCATCAGACCCTAGCCTACAAGCCCATCAGACCCTCGCGTTCAAGCCTATCAGACCCTTGTCTTGAAGCCCATCATACCCTCGCCTTTACATCCATCAGACACTATCCTTCAAGCCCATCAGACCTTCGCATTCACGTTCATCAGACACTCGCCTTCAAGCTCATGTAAGCCGCCTTCAAGCCCATCAGAACCTCGCATTCAAGCCCAACAGACACTAGCCTTCAAGCCCGTCAGATCCTCGCATTCACGTCCATCAGAAACTCACCTTCACGAAAATCAGACCCTCGCCTTCCAGTCCATCAGACCCTAGCATTTACGTCCATCACACACTCGTCTTCAAGCCCATAAGACCCTTGCTTTCCAACATAACAGACCCTCGCCTTCAAGCCCATCAGTCCCTCGCCTTCAAGCCCGAGAGATCCCAGCCTTCAAGCTCATCACAAACACGCCTTCAAGCCTATCACATCCTCGCCTTCAAGCCCATCAGAACCTCGCATTCAAGCCCAACAGACACTAGCCTTCAAGCCCGTCAGATCCTCGCCTCCATGTCCATCAGATCTCGCATTCAAGCAAGTCGCTTTCCAGGCCATCAGACCTTCGCTTTGAAGTCCATCAGACACTCGCCTTCAAGCCCATAAGACCCTCGCTTTCAAGTCCAATAGACCCTCGCCTTCAAGCCCATCAGACCCCCGCCTTCAAGCCAATCAGACCCTAGCCTTCAAGCTCATTACACTTTCGCCTTCAAGCCCATCAGACCTTGCACACATGCCCATAAGACTCTCGCCATCTAGCCCATCAGACACTCGCCTTCAAGTCAATCAAACACTCTCCTTCAAGCCCATCAGACCCACGAATTCAAGTCCATCAGACCCTAACCTTCAAGCCCATCAGACCCTAGCCTACAAGCCCATTAGACCCTGGCATTCAAGTTTCTCAGACCCTTGTCTTCAAGCCCATCATACCCTCGCCTTTACATCCATAAGACACTATCCTTCAAGCCCATCAGACCTTCGTATTCACGTTCATCAGACACTCGCCTTCAAGCTCATGTACCCCGCCTTCAAGCCCATCAGAACCTCGCATTCAAGCCCAACAGACACTAGCTTTCAAGCCCGTCAGATCCTCGCATTCACGTCCATCAGAAACTCGCCTTCAGGCAAATCAGACCCTCGCCTTCCAGGCCATCAGACCCTCGCATTCACGTCCATCACACACTCGTCTTCAAGCCCACAAGACCCTTGCTTTCCAACATAACAGACCCTCGCCTTCAAGCCCATCAGTCCCTCGCCTTCAAGCCCGAGAGATCCCAGCTTTCAAGTTCATCACAAACACGCCTTCAAGCCCATCACATCCTCGCCTTCAAGCCCATCAGACCCTCGCATTCAAGCCCAACAGACACTAGCCTTCAAGCCCGTCAGATCCTCGCCTTCAAGTCCATCATAAACTCGCATTCAGGCAAGTCAGACCCTCGCCTTCCAGGCCATCAGACCCTCGCTTTGAAGTCCATCAGACACTCGCCTTCAAGCCCATAAGACCCTCGCTTTCAAGTCCAATAGACCCACACCTTCAAGCCCATCAGACCCCCGCCTTCAAGCCCATCAGACCCTAGCCTTCAAGCTCATTACACTTTCGCCTTCAAGCCCATCAGACCTTGCACACATGCCTATAAGACTCTCGCCATCTAGCCCATCAGACACTCGCCTTCAAGTCAATCAAACACTCTCCTTCAAGCCCATCAGACCCACGCATTCAAGTCCATCAGACCCTAACCTTCAAGCCCATCAGACCCTAGCCTACAAACCCACCAGACCCTCGCATTCAAGCCTATCAGACCCTTGTCTTCAAGTCCATCATACCCTCGCCTTTACATCCATCAGACACTATCCTTCAAGCCCATCAGACCTTCGCATTCACGTTCATCAGACACTCGCCTTCAAGCTCATGTACCCCGCCTTCAAGCCCATCAGACCCTCGCATTCAAGCCCAACACACACTAGCCTTCAATCCCGTCAGATCCTCGCATTCACGTCCGTCAGAAACTCGCCTTCAGGCAAATCAGACCCTCGCCTTCCAGGCCATCCGACCCTCACATTCACGTCCATCACACACTCGTCTTCAAGCCCATAAGACCCTTGCTTTCCAACATAACAGACCCTCGCCTTCAAGCCCATCACACCCACACCTTCAAGCCCACCAGACCTTGCACTCAGACCTTGCACCAGACCCTCGCTTTCGGGCTCATCAGAAACTCGATTTCAAGCCTATCAGAACTTCGTATTCAAGCTCAACAGAACTTAGACTTCAAACCCATCAAACCCTGGCATTCACATCCATCAGACACTCGGAGTCAAGCCCATCAGACCCTCGCCTTCAAGCCCATCAGACCCTAGCATTCACGTCCATAACACACCTGCCTTCAAGCCCATAGGACCCTCGCTTTATAGCATAACAGACACTCGCCGTCAAGCCCATCAGACCCTCGCCTTCAAGCCCATCAGACCCTAGCCTTCAAGCTCATTACACTTTCGCCTTCAAACCCATCACACCCACGCCTTCAAGCCCATCAGACCTTGCACACAACCCCATAAGACTCTCGCCATCTAGCCCATCAAACCCTCGCCTTCAAGTCAATCAAACACTCTTATTCAAGCCCATCAGACCCACGCATTCAAGTCCATCAGACCCTAGCCTTGAAGCCCATCAGACCCTCGCTTTCGGTCTCATCAGAAACTCGCCTTCAAGCCTATCAGAACTTCGTATTCGAGCTCAAACGACCTTAGACTTTAAGCCCATCAAACCCTGGCATTCACATCCATCAGACACTCGCCGTCAAGCCCATCAGACCCTAGCCTACAAGCTCATGAAACCCTCGCATTCAAGCCTATAGGACACTTCCTTCAAGCCCATCAGACCCTCGCTTTCCAGCCCATCAAACCCTCTACTTTACGTCTATCAGACACTATCCTTAAAGCAAATCACACCCACGAATTCAAGCCCCTCAGACCTTTGCATTCACGTCCATCAAACATTTGCCTTCAAACCTATCAGACCTTCGCATTTAAGGCCATCACATCCTCGCCTTCAAACACACCAAACCCTCGCCTTCAAACGCATCAAACACTCGCCTTTCAGTCCATCAGACAATCGCCTTCACGTCCATCAGACACTAGCCTTCAAGCACATCAGACCCTCGCTTTGAAGTCCAATAGACCCTCGCCTTCAAGCCCTCAGACCCTCGCCTTCAAGCCCATCAGACCCTAGCCTTCAAGCTCATTACACTTTCGCCTTCAAACCCATCACATCCACGCCTTCAAGCCCATCAGACCTTGCACACAAGCCCATAAGACTCTCGCCATCTAGCCCATCAGACCCACTCCTTCAAGTCAATCAAACACTCTTCTTGAAGCCCATCAGACCCACGCATTCAAGTCCATCAGACCCTAGCCTTCAAGCCCATCAGACCCTTCCTTTAAGCACATCAGACCCTCACTTTCCAGCCCATCATACCCTCACCTTTACATCCATCAGACACTATCCTTCAAGCCCATCAGACCTTCGCATTCACGTTCATCAGACACTCGCCTTCAAGCTCATCAGACCCCCGCCTTCAAGTCCATCAGACCCTCGCATTCAAGCCCAACAGACACTAGCCTTCAAGCCCGTCAGATCCTCGCCTTCACGTACATCAGAAACTCGCATTCAGGCAAATCAGACCCTCTCCTTCCAGGCCATCAGACCCTCGCTTTGAAGTCCATCAGACACTCGCCTTCAAGCCCATAAGACCCTCGCTTTCAAGTCCAATAGACCCTCACCTTCAAGCCCATCAGACCCCCGCCTTCAAGCCCATCAGACCCTAGCCTTCAAGCTCATTACACTTTCGCCTTCAAGCCCATCAGACCTTGCACACATGCCCATAAGACTCTCGCCATCTAGCCCATCAGACACTCGCCTTCAAGTCAATCAAACACTCTCCTTCAAGCCCATCAGACCCACGCATTCAAGTTCATCAGACCCTAACCTTCAAGCCCATCCGACCCTAGCCTACAAGCCCATCAGACCCTCGCATTCAAGCTTATCAGACCCTTGGCTTCAAGTCCATCATACCCTCGCCTTTACATCCATCAGACACTATCCTTCAAGCCCATCAGACCTTCGCATTCACGTCATCAGACACTCGCCTTCAAGCTCATGTACCCCGCCTTATAGCCCATCAGACCCTCGCATTCAAGCCCAACAGACTCTAGCCTTCAAGCCCGTCAGATCCTCGCATTCACGTCCATCAAAAACTCACCTTCAGGCAAATCAGACCCTCGCCTTCCAGGACATCAGATCCTCCCATTCACGTCCATCACACACTAGTCTTCAAGCCCATAAGACCCTTGCTTTCCAACATAACAGACCCTCGCCTTCAAGCCCATCAGTCCTTTGCCTTCAAGCCCAAGAGATCCCAGCCTTCAAGATCTTGACACACTCGCCTTCAAGCCCATCACATCCTCGCCTTCAAGCGCATCAGACCCTCGCTTTCAGGCTCATCAGAAACTTGCCTTCCAGGCCATCAGACCTTCGCATTCACGTCCATCACGAACTCGTCTTCAAGCATATAAGACCCTTGCTTTCCAGCATAACAGACCCTCGTCTTCAAGCCCGTCAGATCCTCGCCTTAACGTCCATCAGAAACTCACCTTCAGGCAAATCAGACCCTCGCCTTCCAGGCCATCAGACCCTCGCATTCACGTCCATCACACACTCGTTTTCAAGCCCATAAGACCCTTGCTTTCCAGCATAACAGACGTTCGCCTTCAAGCCCATCCGTCCCTAGCCTTTAAACCCGAGAGACCCTAGCCTTCAAGCTCATCACACACTCGCCCAAAAGCCCATCACATCCTCGCCTTCAAGCCCATCAGACTCTCGCTTTCAGACTCATCAGACACTCGCTTGCAAGCCTATCATATCTTCGTATTCAAGCCCAACAGACCTTAGACTTCGAGCCCATCAAACCCTGACATCCACATCCATCAGAAACTCACTGTCAAGCCCATCAGACCCTCGATTTCAAGCTACACAAAACCTCGCCTTCAAGCCCACCAGAAACTTGCCTTCAAACCCATTATAGCTTTGCATTCAAACCCATTAGACCCTCGCTTTCCAGCCCATCAGACAATCGCCTTCAAGTCAATGAAACGCTCTTCTTCAAGACCATCAGACGCTCGCTTTGAAGTCCAATAGACCCTCGCCTTCAAGCCCATCAGACCCTCGTCTTCAAGCCCATCAGACCTTGTACTCAAGCCCATAAGACTCTCGCCACCTAGCGAATCAGACCCTCGCCTTCAAGTCAATCAAACACTCTTCTTCAAGCCCATCACACACACGCATTCAAGTCCATCAGACCCTAGCCTTCAAGCCCATCAGACCCTAGCCTACAAGCCCATCAGACCCTGGCATTCAAGCCTATCAGACCCTTGCTTCAAGCCCATCAGACCCTCACTTTCCAGCCCATCATACCCTCGTCTTTACATCCATCAGACACTATCCTTCAAGCCTATCAGACTTACGCTTTCACGTTCATCGGACACTCGCCTTCAAGCTCATCAGAACCCCGCCTTCAATCCCATCAGACCCTTGCATTCAAGCCCAACAGACACGAGCCTTCAAGCCCGTCAGATCCTCGCCTTCACGTCCATCAGAAACTCGCCCTCAAGCAAATCAAACCCTCACCTTCCAGGTCATCAGAACCTTGCATTCACGTCCATAACACACTCGCCTTCAAGCCCATAAGACTCTCGCTTTCCAGCATAATAGACCCTCGCCTTCAAGCCCATCAATCCCTCGCCTTCAAGCCCGAGAGAACCTAGCCTTCAGGCTCATCACACACTCGTCTTCAAGCCCATCACATCCTCACCTTCAAGCCCATCAGACACTCGCTTTCAGGCTCATCAGACACTCGCCTTCAAGCCTTTCATACCTTCGTATTCAAGCCCATCAGACCCTGGCATTCAAATCCATCAGACACTCGCCTTCAAGCCCATCAGACCCTCGCTTTCAAGCTCAGCAGAACCTCGCATTCAAGCCCATCAGACTCTAGCCTTCAAACCCATCAAACCTTTGCATTCAAGCCCATCAGACCCTCGCTTTCCAGCCCATCAGACCATCGCCCTCAAGTCGATCAAACGCTCTTCTTCAAGGCCATCAGACCTTCGCATTCAAGCCCCTCAGATCCTAACCTTTAAGCCCATCAGACCCTAGCCTACAAGCTCATGAAACCCTCGCATTCAAGCCTATCGGACCCTTGCTTCAAGCCCATCAGACCCTCGCTTTCCAGCACATCATACCCTCGCCTTCACGTCCATCAGACACTATGCATCAAGCAAATGAGACCCACGCATTCAAGCCCCTTAGACCTTTGCATTCACGTCCATCACACATTCGCCTTCATGCCTGTCAGACCTTCGCATTTAAGGCCATCAGACCCTCGCCTTCAAACCCATCAAACCCTCGCCTTCAAACCAATCAAACAATCGCCTTCCAGTCCATCAGACAATCGCCTTCACGTCCATCATACACTAGCCTTCAAGCCCATCAGACCCTCGCTTTGAATTCCAATAGACCCTCGCCTTCAAGCCCATCAGACACTCTCTTTCGGGCTCATCAAAAACTCGCCTTCAAGCCTATCAGAACTTCGTATTCAAGCTCAACAGACCTTAGACTTCAAGCCCTTCAGACCCTGGCAATAACATCCATCAGACACTCGGAGTCAAGCCCATCAGACCCTCGCCTTCAAGCCCATCAGACCCTAGCATTCACGTCCATCACACACCCTCCTTCAAGCCCATAAGACCCTCGCTTTACAGCATAACAGACACTCGCCGTCAAGCCCATCAGACCCTCGCCTTCAAGCCCATCAGACCCTAGCCATCAAGCTCATTACACTTTCGCCTTCAAACACATCACACCCAAGCCTTCAAGCCCATCAGACCTTGCACACAAGCATAAAAGACTCTCGCCATCTAGCCCATTAAACCCTCGCCTTCAAGTTAATCAAACACTCTTCTTCAAGCCCATCAGACCCACGCATTCAAGTCCATCAGACCCTAGCCTTGAAACCCATCAGACCCTCGCTTTCGGGCTCATCAGAAACTTGCCTTCAAGCCTATCAGAACTTCGTATTCGAGCTCAAACGACCTTAGACTTTAAGCCCATCAAACCCATTCACATCCATCAGGCACTCGCCGTCAAGACCATCAGACCCTCGCCTTCAAGCCCATCAGACCCTAGCATTCACGTCCATCACACACTCGCCTTCAAGCCCATAAGACCCTCGCTTTACATCATAACAGACACTCGCCGTCAAGCCCATCAGACCCTCGCCTTCAAGCCCATCAGACCCTAGCCTTCAAGCTCATTACACTTTCGCCTTCAAACCCATCACACCCACGCCTTCAAGCCCATCAGACCTTGCACACAAGCCCAAAAGACTCTCGCCATCTAGCCCATTAAACCCTCGCCTTCAAGTTAATCAAACACTCTTCTTCAAGCCCATCAGACCCACGTATTCAAGTCCATCAGACCCTAGCCTACAAGCCCATCAGACCCTCACTTTCCATCCCATCATACCCTCGCCTTTACATCCATAAGACACTATCCTTCAAGCCCATCAGATCTTCGCATTCACGTTCATCAGACCCTCGCCATCAAGCCCATCAGTCCCTCGCCTTTACACCCGAGAGACCCTAGCCTTCAAGCTCATCAGACACTCGGTTTCAAGCCTATCAGATCGTCGTATTCAAGCCCAACAGACCTTAGACTTCAATCCATCAGACCCTCGCTTTCAAGCTCAGCAGAACCTCGCCTTCAGGCCCATCAAACCCTAGCATTCAAACCCATCAGACCTTTGTATTCAAGCCCATCAGACCCTCGCTTTCCAGCCCATCAGACCATCGCCTTCTTGTCGATCAAACGCTCTTCTTCAAGGCCATCAAACCTTTGCATTCAAGCCCATCAGACCCTAGCCTACAAGCTTAGGAAACACTCGCATTCAAGCCTATCGGACCCTTCCTTCAAGCCCATCAGACCCTCGCTTTCCAGCCCATCAGACTCTCGCCTTTACGTCCATCAGACACTATCCTTCAAGCACATCAGACCCACGCATTCAAGCCCCTTAGACCTTTGCATTCACATCCATCACACATTCGCATTCAAGCCTATCAGACCTTCGCATTCAAGGCCATCAGACCCTCGCCTTCAAACCCATCAAACCCTCGCCTTCAAACCAATCAAACAATCGCCTTCCAGTCCATCAGACAATCGCCTTCACGTCCATCATACACTAGCCTTCAAGCCCATCAGACCCTCGCTTTGAAGTCCAATAGACCCTCGCCTTCAAGCCCATCAGACACTCGCCCTCAAGCCCATCAGACCCTCGCTTTCGGGCTCATCAGAAACTCGCCTTCAAGCCTATCAGAACTTCGTATTCAAGCTCAACAGACCTTAGACTTCAAGCCCTTCAGACCCTGGCAATAACATCCATCAGACACTCGGAGTCAAGCCCATCAGACCCTCGCCTTCAAGCCCATCAGACCCTAGCATTCATGTCCATCACACACCTTCCTTCAAGCCCATAAGACCCTCGCTTTACAGCATAACAGACACTCGCCGTCAAGCCCATCAGACCCTCGCCTTCAAGCCCATCAGACCCTAGCCTTCAAGCTCATTACACTTTCGCCTTCAAACCCATCACACCCACGCCTTCAAGCCCATCAGACCTTGCACACAAGCCCAAAAGACTCTCGCCATCTAGCCCATTAAACCCTCGCCTTCAAGTTAATCAAACACTCTTCTTCAAGCCCATCAGACCCACGCATTCAAGTCCATCAGACCCTAGCCTTGAAACCCATCAGACCCTCGCTTTCGGGCTCATCAGAAACTCGCCTTCAAGCCTATCAGAACTTCGTATTCGAGCTCAAACGACCTTAGACTTTAAGCCCATCAAACCTTGGCATTCACATCCATCAGGCACTCGCCGTCAAGACCATCAGACCCTCGCCTTCAAGCCCATCAGACCCTAGCATTCACGTCCATCACACACTCGCCTTCAAGCCCATAAGACCCTCGCTTTACATCATAACAGACACTCGCCGTCAAGCCCATCAGACCCTCGCCTTCAAGCCCATCAGACCCTAGCCTTCAAGCTCATTACACTTTCGCCTTCAAACCCATCACACCCACGCCTTCAAGCCCATCAGACCTTGCACACAAGCCCAAAAGACTCTCGCCATCTAGCCCATTAAACCCTCGCCTTCAAGTTAATCAAACACTCTTCTTCAAGCCCATCAGACCCACGTATTCAAGTCCATCAGACCCTAGCCTACAAGCCCATCAGACCCTCACTTTCCATCCCATCATACCCTCGCCTTTACATCCATAAGACACTATCCTTCAAGCCCATCAGATCTTCGCATTCACGTTCATCAGACCCTCGCCATCAAGCCCATCAGTCCCTCGCCTTTACACCCGAGAGACCCTAGCCTTCAAGCTCATCAGACACTCGGTTTCAAGCCTATCAGATCGTCGTATTCAAGCCCAACAGACCTTAGACTTCAATCCATCAGACCCTCGCTTTCAAGCTCAGCAGAACCTCGCCTTCAGGCCCATCAAACCCTAGCATTCAAACCCATCAGACCTTTGTATTCAAGCCCATCAGACCCTCGCTTTCCAGCCCATCAGACCATCGCCTTCAAGTCGATCAAACGCTCTTCTTCAAGGCCATCAAACCTTTGCATTCAAGCCCATCAGACCCTAGCCTACAAGCTTAGGAAACACTCGCATTCAAGCCTATCGGACCCTTCCTTCAAGCCCATCAGACCCTCGCTTTCCAGCCCATCAGACTCGCCTTTACGTCCATCAGACACTATCCTTCAAGCACATCAGACCCACGCATTCAAGCCCCTTAGACCTTTGCATTCACGTCCATCACACATTCGCATTCAAGCCTATCAGACCTTCGCATTCAAGGCCATCAGACCCTCGCCTTCAAACCCATCAAACCCTCGCCTTCAAACCCATCAGACACTCGCCTTCCAGTCCATCACACAATCGCCTTCACGTCCATCAAACACTAGCCTTCAGGCCCATCAGACCCTCGCTTTGAAGTCCTATAGACCCTCGCCTTCAAGCCCATCAGACTCTCGCCTTCAAGCCCAACAGACACTAGCCTTAAAGCCCGTCAGATCCTCGCCTTCACGTCCATCAGACACTCAACTTCAGGCAAATCAGACCCTCGCCTTCCAGGCAATCAGACCCCAGCATTCATGTCCATCATACACTCGCCTTCAAGCCCATAAGACCCTCGCTTTACAGCATAACAGACCCTCGCCTTCAATCCCATCAGTCCCTCTCCTTCAAGCCCGAGAGACCCTACCTTCAAGCTCATCACACACTCGCCTTCAAGCCCATCACATCCTCGCCTTCAAGCTCATCAAACCCTCGCCTTCAGGCTCATCAGACACTCGCCTTCGAGCCTATCAGACCTTCGTATTCAAGCCCAACAGACCTTACTCAAGCCATCAAACCACGGCATTCACAACCATCAGACACTCGCCTTCAAGCCCATCAGACACTCGCCTTCAAGCCCATCAGACACTAGCCTTCAAGCTTATTACACTTTTGCCTTCAAACACATCACACCCACGCCTTCAAGCCCATAAGACCTTGCACACAAGCCCATAAGACTCTCGCCATCTAGCCCATCAAACACTCGCCTTCAAGTCAATCAAACACTCTTCTTCAAGCACATCAGACCCACGCATTCAAGTCTATCAGACCCTAGCCTTCAAGCCCATCAGACCGTAGCCTACAAGTCCATCAGACCCTCGCATTCAAGCCTATTAGACCCTTTCTTCAAGCCAATCAGACCCTCATTTTCCAGCCCATCATACCCTCGCCTTTACATCCATCAGACACTATCCTTCAAACCCATCAAACCTTCGCATTCACGTTCATCAGACCCTCGCCTTCAAGCCCATCACATCCTCGCCTTCAAGCCCATCAGACCCTCGCTTTCAGGCTCATCAGACACTCGCCTTCAAGCCTATCAGATCTTCGTATTGAAGCCCAACAGAACTTAGACTTCAAGCCATCAGAACCTGGCATGCACATCCATCAGACACTCGCCTTCAAGCCCATCAGACCCACGCTTTCAAGCTCAGCAGAACCTCGCCTTCAAGCCCATCAAACCCTAGCCTTCAAACCCATCAGACCTTTGTATTCAAGCCCAACAGACCCTCGCTTTCCAAACCATCAGACCATCGCTTTCAAGTCGATCAAACGCTCTTCTTCAAGGCCATCAGACCTTCGCATTCAAGCCCATCAGACCCTAGCCTACAAGCTCAGGAAACCCTCGCATTCAAGCCTATCGGACCCTTCCTTCAAGCAAATCAGACCCTCGCTTTCCAGCCCATCAGACCCTCGCCTTTACGTCCATCAGACACTATCCTTCAAGCACATCAGACCCACGCATTCAAGCCCCTCAGACCTTTGCATTCACGTCCATCACACATTCGCATTCAAGCCTATCAGACCTTCGCATTCAAGGCCATCAGACCCTTGCCTTCAAACCCATCAAACCCTCGCCTTAAAAACCATCAAACAGTCCATCATACAATCGCCTTCACGAACATCAGACACTAGCCTTCAAGGCCATCAGACCCTCGCTTTGAAGTCCAATAGACCCTCGCCTTCAAGGCCATCAGACCCTTGCCTTCAAACCCATCAAACCCTCGCCTTAAAAACCATCAAACAGTCCATCATACAATCGCCTTCACGAACATCAGACACTAGCCTTCAAGGCCATCAGACCCTCGCTTTGAAGTCCAATAGACCCTCGCCTTCAAGCCCATCAGACCTTCGCCTTCAAGCCCAACAGACACTAGCCTTAAAGCCCGTCAGATCCTCGCCTTCACGTCCATCAGACACTCGACTTCAGGCAAATCAGACCCTCGCCTTCCAGGCAATCAGACCCCAGCATTCACGTCCATCATACACTCACCTTCAAGCCCAAGAGACCCTCGCTTTACAGCATAACAGACCCTCGCCTTCAAGCGCATCAGTCCCTCGCTTTCAGGCCCGAGAGACCCTAGCCTTCAAGCTCATTCACACACTCGCCTTCAAGTCCATCACCTCTTCCCTGAAAGCCCATCAGAAACCCGCTTTCAGGCTCATCAGACACTCGACTTCAAGCCTATTATACCTTCGTATTCAAGCCCAACAGACCTTAGACTTCAAGCCCATCAAACCCTGGCATTCACAACCATCAGACACTCGCCGTCACGCCCATTAGACCCTCGCCTTCAAGACCATCAGACACTAGCCTTCAAGCTCATTACACTTTCGCCTTGAAACCCATCAAACCCACGCCTCCAAGCCCATCAGACCTTGCACACAAGCCCATAAGACTCTCGCCATCTAGCCCATCAAACACTCGCCTTCAAGTCAATCAAACACTCTTCTTCAAGCACATCAGACCCACGCATTCAAATCCATCAGACCCTAGAGTTCAAGCCCATTAGACCGTAGCCTACAAGCCCATCAGACCCTCGCATTCAAGCCTATCAGACACTTGCTGCAAGCCAATCAGACCCTCATTTTCCAGCCCATCTCACCCTCGCCTTTAAATCCATCAGACACTATCCTTCAAGCCCATCAAACCTTCGCATTCACGTTCATCAGACATTCGCCTTCAAACCCATCATTCCCTCGCCTTTAAACCAGAGAGACCCTAGTCTTCAAGCTCATCACACACTCGCCTTCAAGCCCATCACATCCTCGCCTTCAAGCCCATCAAACCCTCGCTTTCAGGCTCATCAGACACTCGCCTTCAAGCCTATCAGACCTTCGTATTGAAGCCCAACAGACCTTAGACTTCAAGCCCATCAGACCCTGGCATTCACATCCATCAGACACTCGCCTTCAAGCCCATCAGACCCTCGCTTTCAAGCTCAGCAGAACCTCGCCTTCAAGCCCATCAGACCCTACCCTTCAAGACCTTTGCATTCAAGCTAATCAGACCCTCGCTTTCCAGCCCATCACACCATCGCCTTCAAGTCGATCAAACGCTCTTCTTCAAGGCCATCAGACCTTCGCATTCAAGCCCCTCAGACCCTAACCTTCAAGCCCATCAGACTCTAGCCTATTAGATCATGAAACCCTCACATTGAAGCCTATCGGACCCTTGCTTCAAGCCCATCAGACCCTCGCTTTCCAGCCCATCATGCTCTCGCCTTAACGTCCATCAGACACTATCCTTCAAGCACATCAGACCCACGCATTCAAGCCCCTCAGACCTTTGCATTCACGTCCATCACACATTCGCCTTCAAGCCTATCAGACCTTCGCATTCAAGGCCATCAGACCCTCGCCTTTAAACCCATCAAACCCTCGCCTTCAAACCCATCAAACACTCGCCTTCCAATCCATCAGACAATCGCCTTCACGTCCATCAGACACTAGGATTCAAGCCCATCAAACCCTCGCTTTGAAGTCCAATAGACCCTCGCCTTCAAGCCCATCAGACACTCACCTTCAAGCCCATCAGACCCTAGCCTTCAAGCTCATTACACTTTGACCTTCAAGACCATCACACCCACGACTTCAAGCCCATAAGATCTTGCACACAAGCCCATAAGACTCTCGCCATCTAGCCAATCAGACCCTCGCCTTCAAGTCAATCAAACACTCTTCTTCAAGCCCATCACACCCACGCATTCAAGTCCATCAGACCCTAGCCTTCAAGCCCATCAGACACTAGCCCACAAGCCCATCAGTCCCTCGCAATCAAGCCTATCAGACCCTTGCTTCAAGCCCATCAGACCTTCACTTTCCAGCCAATCATACCCTCGCCTTTACATCCATCAGACACTATCCTTCAAGCCCATCAGACCTTCGCATTCACGTTCATTAGACACTCGCATTCAAGCTCATCAGACCCACGCCTTTAAGCCCATCAGACCCTCGCATTCAAGCCAAACAGACACTAGCGTTTAAGCCGTCAGTTCCTCGCTTTCACGTCCATCAGAAACTTACTTTCAGGCAAATCAGACCCTCGCCTTCCAGGCCATCAGACCCTCGCATTCACGTCCATCACACACTCGCCTTCAAGCCAATAAGACCCTCGCTTTCCAGCATAACAGACCCTCGCCTTCAAGCCCATCCCTCCCTCGCCTTTAAACCCGAGAGACCCTAGCCTTCAAGCTCATCACACACTCGCCTTCAAGCCCATCACCTCTTCGCTGAAAGCCCATCAGACACTCGCTTTCAGGCTCATCAGACACTCGACTTCAAGCCTATCATACCTTCGTATTCAAGCCCAACAGACCTTAGACTTCAAGCCCATCAAACCCTGGCATTTACAACCATCAGTCACTCGCCGTCAAGCCCATCAGACACTCGATTTCAAGCTCAGCAAAACCTCGCCTTCAAGCCCATCAGACACTGGCCTTTAAACCCATCAGACATTTGCATTCAATACCATTAGACCCTTGCTTTCCAGCTCATTAGACCATCGCCTTCAAGTCGATCAAACACTCTTCTTAAAGCCCATCAGGCCCTCGCTTTGAAGTCCAATAGACCCTCGCCTTCAAGCCCATCAGACCCTCGGCTTCAAGCCCATAAGACCCTTGCTTTCCAGCATAACAGACTCTCGCCTTCAAGCCCATCAGTCCCTCGCCTTTAAACCAGAGAGACCCTAGCCTTCAAGCTCATCACACACTCGCCTTCAAGCCCATCACATCCTCGCCTTCAAGCCCATCATACCCTCACCTTTACATCCATCAGACACTATCCTTCAAGCCCATCAGAGCCTCGCATTCACGTTCATCAGACACTCGCCTTCAAGGTCATCAGTCCCCCGCCTTCAAGCCCATCAGACCCTCGGCTTCAAGCCCATAAGACCCTTGCTTTCCAGCATAACAGACTCTCGCCTTCAAGCCCATCAGTCCCTCGCCTTTAAACCCGAGAGACCCTAGCCTTCAAGCTCATCACACACTCGCCTTCAAGCCCATCACATCCTCGCCTTCAAGCCCATCATACCCTCGCCTTTACATCCATCAGACACTATCCTTCAAGCCCATCAGAGCCTCGCATTCACGTTCATCAGACACTCGCCTTCAAGGTCATCAGTCCCCCGCCTTCAAGCCCATCAGACCCTCGCATTCAAGCCCAACAGACACTAGCCTTCAAGCCCGTCAGATCCTCGCCTTCACGTCCATCAGAAACTCGCTTTCAGGCAAATCAGACCCTCGCCTTCCAGGCCATCAGACCCACGCATTCACGTCCATCACACACTCGCCTTCAAGCCATAAGACCCTTGCTTTCCAGCATAACAGACTCTCGCCTTCAAGCCCATCAGTCCCTCGCCTTTAAACCCGAGAGACCCTTGCCTTCAAGCTCATCACACACTCGCCTTCAAGCCCATCACATCCTCGCCTTCAAGCCCATCAGACCCTCGCTTTCAGGCTCATCAGACACTCGCCTTCAAGCCCATCAGACCCTCGCATTCAAGCCCAACAGACCCTCGCATTCAAGCCCAGCAGACCCTAGACTTCAAGCCCATCAGACACTCGCCTTCAAGCCCATCAGACCCTCGCTTTCAAGCCCGGCAGAACCTCGCTTTCAGACCCATCAGACCCTAGTCTTCAAACCCATCAGACCCTCGCATTCAAGCCCATCAGACCCTCGCTTTCCAGCCCATCAGACCCTCGCCTTCAAGTCGATCAAACACTTTTCTTCAAGCACATCAGACCCAGGCATTCAAGTCCATCAGACCCTAGCCTTCAAGCCCATCAGACCCTAACCTACAAGACCATCAGACCCTCGCATTCAAGCCTATCAGACACTTGCTTCAAGCCAATCAGACCCTCATTTTCCAGCCCATCACACCCTCGCCTTTAAATCCATCAGACACTATCCTTCAAGCCCATCAAACCCTCGCATTCAGGCTCATCAGACACTCGCCTTCAAGCCCATCATTCCCTCGCCTTTAAACCAGAGAGACCCTAGTCTTCAAGCTCATCACACACTCGCCTTAAAGCCCATCACATCCTCGCCTTCAAGCCCATCAAACCCTCGCTTTCAGGCTCATCAGACACTCGCCTTCAAGCCTATCAGACCTTCGTATTGAAGCCCAACAGACCTTAGACTTCAAGCCCATCAGACCCTGGCATTCACATCCATCAGACACTCGCCTTTAAGCCCATCAGACCCTCGCTTTCAAGCTCAGCAGAACCTCGCCTTCAAGCCCATCAGACCCTACCCTTCAAGACCTTTGCATTCAAGCTAATCAGACCCTCGCTTTCCAGCTCATAAGACTATCGCCTTCAAGTCGATCAAACGCTCTTCTTCAAGGCCATCAGACCTTCGCATTCAAGCCCCTCAGACCCTAACCTTCAAGCCCATCAGACTCTAGCCTATTAGATCATGAAACCCTCACATTGAAGCCTATCGGACCCTTGCTTCAAGCCCATCAGACCCTCGCTTTCCAGCCCATCATACTCTCGCCTTCACGTCCATCAGACACTATCATTCAAGCAAATCAGACCCACGCATTCAAGCCCCTCAGACCTTTGCATTCACGTCCATCACACATTCGCCTTCAAACCTATCAGACCTTCGCATTCAAGGCCATCAGACCCTCGCCTTTAAACCCATCAAACCCTCGCCTTCAAACCCATCAAACACTCGCCTTCCAATCCATCAGACAATCGCCTTCACGTCCATCAGACACTAGGATTCAAGCCCATCAAACCCTCGCTTTGAAGTCCAATAGACCCTCGCCTTCAAGCCCATCAGACACTCACCTTCAAGCCCATCAGACTCTAGCCTTCAAGCTCATTACACTTTGACCTTCAAGACCATTACACCCACGACTTCAAGCCCATAAGATCTTGCACACAAGCCCATAAGACTCTCGCCATCTAGCCAATCAGACCCTCGCCTTCAAGTCAATCAAACACTCTTCTTCAAGCCCATCACACCCACGCATTCAAGTCCATCAGACCCTAGCCTTCAAGCCCATCAGACACTAGCCCACAAGCCCATCAGTCCCTCGCAATCAAGCCTATCAGACCCTTGCTTCAAGCCCATCAGACCTTCACTTTCCAGCCAATCATACCCTCGCCTTTACATCCATCAGACACTATCCTTCAAGCCCATCAGACCTTCGCATTCACGTTCATTAGACACTCGCATTCAAGCTCATCAGACCCACGCCTTTAAGCCCATCAGACCCTCGCATTCAAGCCCAACAGACACTAGCGTTTAAGCCGTCAGTTCCTCGCTTTCACGTCCATCAGAAACTTACTTTCAGGCAAATCAGACCCTCGCCTTCCAGGCCATCAGACCCTCGCATTCACGTCCATCACACACTCGCCTTCAAGCCAATAAGACCCTCGCTTTCCAGCATAACAGACCCTCGCCTTCAAGCCCATCCCTCCCTCGCCTTTAAACCCGAGAGACCCTAGCCTTCAAGCTCATCACACACTCGCCTTCAAGCCCATCACCTCTCGCTGAAAGCCCATCAGACACTCGCTTTCAGGCTCATCAGACACTCGACTTCAAGCCTATCATACCTTCGTATTCAAGCCCAACAGACCTTAGACTTCAAGCCCATCAAACCCTGGCATTACAACCATCAGATCACTCGCCGTCAAGCCCATCAGACACTCGATTTCAAGCTCAGCAAAACCTCGCCTTCAGCCCATCAGACACTGCCTTTAAACCCATCAGACCTTTGCATTCAATACCATTAGACCCTTGCTTTCCAGCTCATTAGACCATCGCCTTCAAGTCGATCAAACACTCTTCTTAAGCCATCAGGCCCTCGCTTTGAAGTCCAATAGACCCTCGCCTTCAAGCCCATCAGACCCTCGCTTCAAGCCATAAGACACTTGCTTCAAGCATACAGACTCTCGCCTTCAAGCCCATCATCCCTCGCCTTTAAACCAGAGACCCTATCCTTCAAGCCATCAACCTCGCAT